>NC_079514.1:28338025-28526994 GCF_000801105.2 Raphanus sativus | reverse complement strand
ACCTTGATTGTTGAGTCAAGTTGTGCAGAGAGTAGTGCAGGTGCCTGATTCGGGATGTACATATGATTCAGATTGGTTTGGGAACCCGAGAACGCTGTGGAAAAGAGCTGCTTGATATGCGTCAATGTTGTTATGGTACAGGTTTCACGTCAATCTGTGCCCCCCCCCCTCTCAATAAAAAGAGCCAGCAATGATACAGAAAGATGCTCAGAAAATTAAAAAAAAAAAAAAAATTTGATAGATTCATGATGGGAAACAACAGGGGTTTCACAGCACGAGAAAATAAAGAATGAAAACCGGCAGCATTGATGAAGGCATATCAATGTGAAAGCTAGCCATAAAAAGACAATCGGCTGCACCAGAATATAAGATCTAGGAAGAGTTATATGTGCAGCTTGAATCAAGCACTGAGGCAACTCGTGAAGCACATCAACACGAATGGTAACTGAACGAACTGATCTAAATGCTTTATATTAATCTTGATCAGCCAATTGTGAGTTGTGACTTGTGTTTATTACTATCTTGAAAGTCTGATGTTACATTAAGAATTCACGAATGTGTCCCTAATGCTTGTGTGTGTGGATGAGAGAAATTAAAATGATGTATGGCATACAAAGGAGAAGGATAAAAATCAGGGACCAGATCTGCAATATCAGAAAAGTTGATTCAGTTTTATTCCGTTAAGGGAAGTAGTGGGGAACAAGCCCTAGAAAATCTCCATCGTGCTAAGAAGTTCAATATCGCAGCCTCTCTTCAATCTCTCACACGATTCTCACACAGAAATGTTATCTATCATGGTGAAAGCAAAGAAAGCAGCTCAACAGGCCAAATCATCCAAGGAAGAGAAGCATGCAGAGGCTGAAGGAAGTCGGAGGTCACTTACTGATGGCGAACCTGAATCGCCTCCACCGAGAAACGTTATGCCCATCTCCGATGCACTCCCTGAGGTCACCGAGGAGCTGACTCATTCAATAACCTAATGAGAAAGCCCCTCAGAGGAGAGCGATGAAAGGACTCCAGGTCTTGGAAGGAGCCATCTGCAAGGTTCCTGCAGCAGATTCGCAACCGCAAATTGGATCCACTAGTGCTGCATTCAAGATGTTCCAGTCACTGATAAATCTCCGGAAGAGAACGGATGAATCTGCTCTAGCTTTGGCGATCATTGAAACTGAGAAGGAGCTAAAGTGAAGCCGAGTCTGAATCAGCCAAGAAGGTGGACGATGAACCCAAGGAAGATGCGTGACGTGGGTTCTGAGTCAGATGAAGCCTTCCCAGAAGGAAGAAGGAAGAAACGGGTGCTGAAGCGATGTTGGGCCCGAATATGGCCCGGTAACTGATTATTCAATAAAAAGATGATGATGGGCCACGACAAGCCCATCACGAGTCTGAAGTCTAAAGAGAGCTAAGCTGAACCGGAGGCTGAAAGCTAAGGATCCTAACTAAGGAGGTCACGACGAAGAGGAAGCTCACGTCGCAACCAGAAGGAGCGCAGGACCCGGTCAAGGGGAAGCTGTTGCAGATTCCACCTCAAGCGTGGAGAGGATCTCGGAGATCAGTTGCAAACAACCTAAAGAAGTCCAAAGCTATAAAAAGAGAAGGTCGAAGACTAAGAAGAGGGCCCGACCCTACTCATATCTTACTCAACTTCATTGAAACGTTCTTATTTGTAATTCTTTTAATAGTCTTGATATTCATCAAAGATCATTTTGTAACCATCCCATTTCTATTATATCAATACAAATCGAAGTTCATTCATCAAGTTCTTACGGGATTCAGCCCGCGATAATCTTTCCCTAACCTTTTCTAAACATAAAACCTGATCTAAAATCTAGGTGTGAGTTTTACCCCTCACAATTGGCGCCGTCTGTGGGGAAGAAACAATCGAATCCCTTACTCTAACTCGAGGATGAACCCTACCGATCAGACAACAACCCCGTCTGACCTTAACCTCCCGATTCAGAGCGATGGCTCACCGAATGACGGAGGCTCTAGTCTCGTAATCACAGAGCCTCAACGTGGCGACCACCGATCTGGGCAACAGCTTCCGGTTGATGCTCGAACGAGCCAAACTACAACCGGAGTTACTAACCCGAGGTCATTAGGTGGAAACACCTCCGAGCTCCCGGACCGAGAATCCTCAGCAGCAAGCCATTCCGAATCAAACGGAGGCTCAGCTCTCTGAGATCCGCCAGATGATGATACAATTAGTAGACCGAGCTCAGGAAAGTGAGCGCACGATGCATCAGCTGGCTGTACGTCAACAACGATTCGAAGAGATAACTAGATCTCTAAACGCAACAACCCAACCACCGCAACGTCAAGCTCCGGGGGTCATCTTCCATGATCGATTAACCGATCCCTCTTTCCCCGAGCACGTTTAAACTTTTCCCCTGATAGCACTGCCCTGAAGGACGCGGATCTGCTTTCCAGACACCTCATACTGGAACAGTTCCCGTGTTCAATCCACCTAATGCCAGTGCTATGGGAAGTAACGTAGCGACAACCAGCTCCACACCCGGTCAGGTCACTGACAGAAGTAATCGTTACCTCCTCCGCCACCTGATCCTAGGTCCGGAGCAGGAATATCCTTCCCATCTGGAGGCAGAGCGTCAGCTTCGGTTTATCAAACTAGAAGCTCGGTCCCGAATGAGGACGGTTATCAAAGGATAAACTCCGATAACCCAAGAAATGTCGAGCGACTTAGCCCACTAACCGCATGGGAAGATGAGCCAACTCGATTCCGTCAGGAACCTACTCATCGGGTACCTGCGAACGATCCAAATATCCTTCCGTTTGAAGGACCTGAAGCTATCCGTAGATATATGGAGAGAACTCACGCGGCTCTCCAGAAATTGGGAGCTCAAGTCCATAAAGCTACGAGTTCAGCTCCCGAAATCGATAGCTTAATCGAAGAAACCCGTGGAACTCCATTCACGGACAGAATTGCCAGCTCTCACATAAGAGATACCCGAAAAATCAGAATTCCTGAGTATGATGGGACCTCCGACCCGAAGGCCTATTTGAGAGCTTTCCGATTGGCAATTGTTAAAGCCCATTTCACTCAGGAAGAATGTGAAGCAGGTTACTGTAGAACATTCGCCGAAAATTTGGTCGGAACAGCCCTTGAGTGGTTCTCCGGCCTCGAGCCAGCCTCGATAGACAACTTTGATCAATTAACCAACGCCTTTATGAAGCAATACTCAACCCATATCCGGAAGCAAGCCTCCGAGGCCGACCTTTGGAAGGTCAGTCAAGGAATGGGAGATTCATTACGAGTCTACATTGAGAAATTCAGGGCAATAAGAACTAAGCTCTCGAATCCTAACGACCTAGTCGCCATCGAGGCCCTTAGGAGAGGTCTGTTCTATAGATCGAAATTCTGGTCAGAGTTAACACTCAACGCTCCTCCAACTATCGATGACGCTCTTCATAGAGCCACCAAATATATTACTTTGGAGGAGGAGACAGCTGCACTGGATAAACTCCACAAGAAACCACAGAATCATTCGAAAGGTGACTCCTCCGAGACTAAGGGACCTCATAAAAGGGGTAACCCTCGAAATAATCAAACTCAGGGAGAACATTCCTACGCAATCGAGGAAGACAAGGAAGAGAAACCTGTTGCAGCAGCAAACAAAACTCCCTGGTCAAAAGGCTTCGATAAAGGCAAACATTGCTCTTATCACGATCGCGAAGGACACTCAACCGAAGAGTGTTGGGACCTCCAACGCCAGCTGGCAGCTAAATTCGCAGCCGGAGAAATAAAGGGCGTGGACCTTAAAAAGCCGCCACCTTATCAGAAAAGAGGTTCCAGGGACATTTCCCCGAAACGCGAGAGGTCACCTGAGAAGGAAACCGATTCGCCACCTCCAGTCAAAAAAAGAGTCGACATGATTCTTGGGAAATTCCCCCAAGGAAAAAGTTTACAAGTCGAAGCTCTCTTGAGCAAACCCTCCATCAATCGAACCCCGACTCGAGGGTGGACTGTATCCTTGGAGGATCAGACATATGTCAAGACTCCGTCAATTCCATTAAGAATCACGTGCGGAAGGCTGTGTCTAACACTGGACCTAAGCCTCCTAATCCTGAATCCAACACTAAGATTTCTTTCTGGGAGAGCGAGACCTCAAACCTTGACAGACCTCACGATGATGCGTTGATCGTCACCCTGAACATCGCAGGATACGAGGTTCCTAAGCTCATGATAGACACAGGAAGCTCTGTCGACCTCATTTTCTATAACACCCTAAAAGGGATGGAAATAGACGACTACGAAATTATTGGCCAAAAAGCTAATCTCGTAGGCTTCTCCGGAGAAACAGCTACCTCATTGGGAACAATCAAGCTCCCAGTCATAGCTGGCGGAATAATGAAAATGACCAACTTAGTAGTCATCGATAGACCTTCCCCGTTCCACGCGATTTTGGGAAGACCTTGGATCCACAAAATGAAGGCAGTAGCCTCAACGTACCATCAGTGCGTAAAATTTCCAACACCCGAAGGGATAGCTACCATACACGGTAGCCAGAAGATATCCAGGATCTGCTATTTGGGAGGATTCGAAATCCTCAAAAAATCCCCCCAATAGCAATTACAGATCCAGGAGGGTCGCGAAATGCAACAAAATATTCGAGGTCCCCCCAGGAACCTAACCGAAAAAAGTTTGCATCGACGACTCAAATCCTGAAAGACAGGTGAGCATCGGGTCCGAGCTACCTCTTGAGACAAAAAAGGAGCTCATCGATTTTTTGAAAAGCAATGTCAAAACCTTTGCGTGGTCCACCAACGACATGAAAGGAATAGATCCGAACGTCACCACCCATAAGCTAAAAGTTGACCCTACTTTCAAACCGATCAAACAGAAGCGTCGTAAGCTAGGTCTCGAAAAGGCTCAAGCTGTTAACGACGAAGTTGACCGACTTACGAAAGCTGGGTCCATTCGAGAGGTACATTACCCCGACTGGTTAGCTAACCCAGTAGTGGTAAAGAAGAAAAACGGGAAGTGGAGAATCTGTGTAGATTTCACAGACCTAAACAAAGCTTGCCCTAAAGACAGCTTCCCGTTACCTCACATCGACCGCCTAGTTGAAGCAACAGCTGGCCATCGACTTCTATCCTTCATGGATGCCTTCTCAGGATATAACCAAATCATGATGGATCCTGAGGACCAGGAGAAAACTGCATTCATAACCGAACGAGGAACCTATTGTTATAAGGTTATGCCATTCGGATTAAAGAACGCAGGAGCTACCTATCAAAGGCTAGTAAATAAGATGTTTGCTGGACAACTTGGAAAAACCATGGAGGTCTATATCGACGACATGCTAGTCAAATCCTCAGCTGGGGAAGATCATATCTCCCATTTAAGGGAATGCTTCGATATCCTGAACAAGTACGATATGAAGCTCAATCCCACTAAATGTACTTTCGGGGTACCCTCAGGCGAGTTCCTAGGCTATCTCGTAACCGAAAGAGGCATTGAAGCCAACCCGCAGCAGATAGCAACCTTCCTAGAAATGCCGTCACCTAAGACGACCAGGGAGGTGCAGAGACTGACTGGACGAATCGCGGCGTTGAATCGATTCATATCCAAGTCTACCGATAAATGTCTCCCATTTTACAAGCTTCTAAGAAATAATAAGAAGTTCTTATGGGACGAGAAATGTGAGGAAGCCTTCAAGCAATTGAAAGCTTACCTCTCCGAACCTCCGATCCTATCTAAACCAGTAGTAGGAGAGCCATTGTACCTATATCTCGCTGTATCAACTGCTGCAGTCAGCGGCGTTCTAGTACGAGAGGAACAAAACGAACAAAGACCTGTCTATTACACCAGTAAAAGTTTGATAGATGCCGAAACCAGGTACCCTGCGATGGAAAAACTAGCTCTAGCAGTCGTAACAGCTGCCAGAAAATTGCGACCTTACTTCCAATCGCATTCGATCGTTGTAATGACCTCACAACCATTACGAATGATCTTGCACAGCCCCAGCCAGTCAGGGCGATTGGCTAAATGGGCCATAGAACTCAGCGAATATGATATTGAGTATAGACCTCGAGCAGCAGCGAAAGCTCAGGTCCTCGCTGACTTTATCATCGAATTGACATCCGAGCAGTTAGACTCCGAAATGGAATCTCCGAAGTGGAGCCTATACGTCGACGGAGCCTCATCAAAACAGGGCTCCGGTATCGGTCTAAGGCTAACTTCTTCAGCAGGAGAAACCATCGAGCAGTCATATAGGCTCGGATTCAGCGCCTCAAACAACGAAGCTGAATATGAAGCACTAATCGCAGGGTTGAAGCTCGCCCTAAGCCTCGGAATCCGAGAGCTAAACGCTTATAGTGATTCACAGCTAGTAGCTAGCCAGTTTCACGGAGAATATGAAACGAGGGACGAAAGAATGGGGGCATATCTCGAAGTCGTCCAGAACCTCACTAGGCAGTTCGACAAATTCGAGCTAACGAGAATCCCACGAGGTGAGAACTCCTCAGCAGATGCATTGGCTGCTTTAGCTTCCACATCAGACCCCCTCGTAAAACGAATCATACCCGTAGAAGGAATCGAGAAACCAAGCATCGACATAGCTACTAAAGCTGAAAAAGAGAGCAAACTAAAAGCGCAACCCGAAGGTACCTGCCCTGAAGCGGTAGCTACCCAGGTTTTCACAACATTTTGGTTTCCAAAAACCAGAATATGCAGCGCAAAAAAGCATACCTCCGGGAACATAATCCAAGTCACGGAAGATATTCCTCGAAATTCAGACTCCTTAGAGCCTGATCTCGAGAATACCCCCGGGGGCACCAACTCAGACCCAGTCATCTGCAGAGTTAAAACCAGAAGCCGTACAGCTCTCCAAAATTCATCTGGAGGTATTCCTCGGAATTCAGACTCCCTGGAGCCCAATCCTACCAATACCTCCGGGGGCACCACGACACCAGGTCCCGAACAGGAACCTCCCTCGTCTCTTCATAACAAAGTTGTAGGAAGAGAGGATTGGAGAATTCCAATCACGCAATACATCCTGGAGGGAAAGACTCCACCCAATAAATGGGAGGCTCGAAAGCTCAAAGCATTAAGCGCGAGATATTGCGTAACTGAATCTGTCCTCCTCAAACGAAGCATTTCCGGACCTTACCTAAAATGCGTCCATGGCCTCGTTGCTATGAGACTCATGAAGGAAATGCACGACGGTTCCTGCGGAAACCACTCTGGAGGAAGAGCTTTAGCCATCAGAATCAAAAGACAAGGATATTTCTGGCCTACCATTATTGCAGATTGTGAGGCCTATTCCTCTTCATGCGACAAATGCCAGAGGCATGCACCGATTATACACCAACCTGCGGAGAAGCTGTCTAACATATCCGCCCCTTACCCATTTATGAGATGGTCCATGGATATCGTGGGGCCACTAGTACCATCAGGAAGTGGAAAGAAGAAGCTACGCTTCCTCTTAGTCTTAACGGACTACTTCACGAAATGGATAGAGGCCGAAGCTTTCCAGCAGGTAACCAGGTTCGAGGTCGAGCAATTTGTATGGAAAGATATCGTATGTAGACACGGCGTCCCGTACGAAATCGTAACCGATAATGGAGGACAATTCATATCCCACGATTTCAAAATATTTTGTGACAAGTGGAATATCCGCCTGACCTTCTCATCACCTCGCCGACCTCAAGGTAACGGACAGGCGGAGGCTGCTAATAAATCAATACTAGCAAACCTCAAGAAACGCCTCGGAACCCAGAAGGAATTCTGGTCAGAGAAGTTACTTGAAGTACTTTGGGCATGTCGAACCACCCCACGAAAAGCTACAGAAGAAACTCCTTTCTCCTTAGCATATGGGATGGAAGCCGTCGTTCCAGCCGAAACCATTGCTGGTAGCCTACGCCGGGAACTTTGTACATCCAATCCCGCAGCTAATGATCAACTCCTAACCGACAGCCTCGATCTAATCGAGGAAAGGCGGGACCGAGCTTTGATTCGCATTCAGAACTATCAGCAAGCAATGGCACGACAGTACAATTCCAAAGTCAGGCTCCGACAGTTCGCTGTTGGAGACCTAGTACTTAGGAAAGTTTTCGAAGGAACCAAAGAACCAAATGCTGGGAAGTTAGGAACCAACTGGGAAGGTCCCTACCAGATCATCCACGTGGTACGACCTGGCGTCTACAAACTCCGAAAGGTGCGAACTGGGGTACCTGAAATCAGATCGTGGAATGCCACGAATCTTAAGAGATATTATCATTAGGTACCTAAAACTCCTGAACTACGTTAGGCTTGATCCCTTGACTGGGTACGTAGGCAACTCCGTCATGAGTGCAGCCCCAACCTCATTTCAACACTTCATTCACTACAATCAAAGGGGGCATATGTCTGACTAAAGTCACATAGCCCACGCAGCAAACGTATGATCGTTATAATACAGCAAGTGTATGATTACTATGATACCATGTATCCAACTATCAATAAAGAAATCATTTTCGATATCTCAATTCTTTAACAAAACAGGTCCCTGCAAACCTGAACCTAAGGTCTTAAAATCCTTAACAATCCTAAAGGTCTTAAAATCCTTCAAAGCAATGTCAGGTCTCGACGAACCTGAACCTAAGGTCTTAAAATCCTTCAGACAATATCAGGTCTCGACGAACCTGGACCTAAGGTCTTAAAATCCTTACCAAATCTCCAAGGTCTTAAAATCCTTGTCAATTCTCCAAGGTCTTAAAATCCTTATAAATCTTCGAGGTCTTAAAATCCTCATCAAATCACAAAGGTCTTAAAATCCTAAGCAAGTCTCAACGGGTCTTGAAATCCCACAAACAAGTTCAGGTTCCCAAGAACCCCCACCTAAGGTGTCCAGATTAAACTTAGGTTCCTAAAAACCCTAAGCTAATCCCGATACTTCAAGAAATCCTCTTAAGGAACAAAAAAAAACGACCAAAGTCTTCCAGACTTATTGTAAGGATCGATTATGATTAAGCTGTCATATTTCACGACTAAAGTCAAAAACTAAAAACGAAACAAGAAAACCAAGTTTGAAATTAAACAAGGGTTTAAAAGCCTCCCCAGGCTAACCAAAGATTCAAAATGCAACAGATAAAGGTTTAAAAGCCTCCTCAGGCTATAAGTTTGAGAAACAAATGAAAACAAAGCCCATCGGGCAGAAATCCTAGAAAACACGAAAGAGCATCAGTTCTTAAACTTCCTTGTCATCCGAGCTCTTCTCAGCTCCCTTGCCAGCTGGATCTTCCTCCTCAGGAACCTCCTCCATCTCCTTGTCGCTACCTCCAGAGGCGGTTTCGACTGGGGCTGAGTAAGAACCCACCAATCCCAAATTAGAACCGAACTCTCCGGAAAAGGAGAGGTTAAACATATTAATCTCGAAAGTACCTGAACTCTCAGAGAGTTGGGGAAGAGGGAGCTTGCCAATCGAGAAGTCCGAAACCTGAGCCTTCTCGTACGCCGCAACAGCTTCCGGCATTAGCGCCACCAAGTTATCATACTCATCTTGAGTACTCTTAATCTCACCATCCAGTATGTCCTTCAGGAGCTCGGTGTTGGCTTGAATCTCTTGGGCATGAACCAGGAGGTCAACTTCATCTTTCTTCTTGGAGAACTTCTCCTTGACAATAACCAGAATTTTGTTGTAGGCTTCAGCTACCTCCTTCTTTCCCCTCCGGACGGCTAGCCTGACCTCAGCTTCCTTGTTCTTCTGGCTGTTCTGGGATGTGGAGATCAGCTCCTTGACTTGATACTCGGCTATCTTCCGGGCAGCATCCAACTCCCCAATCTTCCTATTCTTCACCTGGAGGTCAATCAGCTGGCTCTCGATCGTCCCTTGCTGAGCATCACACTTAGAGCCAAGTCTCTTCACCTCGGCTTGGAGATCCGAGATCAGAGCCCGAGTCTGGTTGAGCTCAGTCTTATTGGCCTTGACCAACTCAGTGACCTGGGCTAATTCCTCAGCGCTAGGAGCATTGTGTACAGCGTCCTCAAACTTGAATTGAGCTCTGTTAATAGCTCCAGCCAGCTGCGGAAAACGGAAAACGATTTAGCAAAATCTTCCAAAGACAAAGCTGAAAAATGAAATAAACTTCATACCTGACCCATGTGATGAGCAATATCGACGTACTCATCCTTGTGCGTGATATTGGAGATCGAGGGGAGGGGACACCCGGGACTCTTCATGTGCCTCATCAGAGTAGCCAAACCCCACGGATCGTCCAAGACCGATCCAGGCTTTGAATGAGAAAAGGTCCAGCCAACAGTTCCTCCTCTAGAGGAGGAGGAGGAAGACCTCGAAGGTCTATCAACCTGGTCGGTTCGGGACCTCTTGTTCCTCGGGGGCTCAGACTCCGGAGGGTCCCTCATTACTTGAGGATCAGCTTCAGTCATCGGGACCTCGGAGGGAAGGCCAACTTCCTGAACCTTGGGTTCCGAAGAGACGACACCTTTAGCAGGGGCAGAGCCTCCTTCATCAAGAACCTCCTTCACAGAGTCGAGGAAGGATCCCCCCTGGTTCTTATCACTCCCTCTAGAGGAGCTGGCAGCCTTGGTCTATCTACCCCTGGAACGGAAGGAAGGTTGAATTGGCATCTTCTGTGATTGAGTCTTCGAAGAAGTACTTGCTCCGGAGGAAACTTCGAGAATGGAATCACCTTCAGAAACTACGACATAAAAAAAAATCCATTAGTCGTATAAGACAAATTCGGATAGTAAAAATCATGAATCATGAATAAAAAGATACCTTCTAAACCAGCAACCGTCACTGAATCAGGGAAGGACGCTTGGTACCGTTCAGGGAACCTAGCTGATCCAACTCTCGAAGTAGTGTAAGCTACCCAAGTGTTAGGGCTATGCTGTAGCTTCCTGTAGAGAGCTCTGGTAAGTTTGCTAGATAACTTGACAGGATCTTTGATTTCTGCAAAAAGAGTCAAAAGGCGATTAGCACAACATGACAAACAAAAATAAACATGTGAGCATATCCCTAAAATCCTAACCGGAAATATCAGACCATGCGTTCCTAAGGTCACGGCCTACAGGAACCGTGGAAGGGTCAATCTTGACATAAAAGTACTTCCTGCGCCAGTCATCATCACTGGCTGAGAACTTGAAAATGCCTAGCCCTGGACGACAGGGGAGATAGTAGGTACCACTCCCGCCATCCTTGGAAGTGCTCTCCTTTATCGAGAATAGACTCATTAACTCAGATAACCCAACGATAACTCCTTCCTCCTTGGCTCTAGTGATGAACCCGTTTATCACTCGGATGACCGACGGGCAAAGCTGAGGAAGAGCTAGCTGATAATGATCTAAGAGATCCAGCAAAAGGGTGGGAAGAGGAAATCTAAGGTGGCACTTGGAGATATATTTTTCATGAACGCAGAACCAACCCTCCGGAGCGGTCTCGGGGTTCTCGTTTTCAGCACAAGCTCTAACTAGATCACTCTTGCCGTGAGCCTGAGTGGCAAGATTGACAACGTCCTGACCCTTCAAGAGGGAAGGGAAGTGAGGACCGGAGGAGGCGCTCTTGCCGCCTTTCTTCTTCATCCTCTTAACTCTTGCTCCGATCGAGTCTTTACTCTTTTTCTTCTTGGCTTCCGCCATCTTCTCACCAGCTTCCTGTTTGACCTTCATAATACGGGCGCCGGAGGCTGAGATCTGAACTTCGCCGGAACCTTCTTTTCGACTCATGATAGGGAAGGAGAGGGAAAACAGGAAGTAAAGAATAGAATCGATCTAAGACAGACTCTCAGAGAGAAGTTCAAGATGAAGAACTAGATTGATCGAGAGGCGAATAAAAAAAAAATAATAACGACAAAAAAACGGTAAAATAAAGAAGAGAGGTGTGAATTACCTTGGAAACCGTCGAGAGGCGTGGAGAAAGTGGAGAGACAAGCAGTTAATTCTCTCAGCTTTATATCCCATCACGTCTTGGAAGTCGGAAATTGAAATTTAAACTCGCTTAAATCTAAAACCGTTGATTCGACTAGAGATGGATTACAGCCGTCCGATCGGATATGAATAAATGCGGTTGTGATAGCTAGTAATCATGATCTCAACAAGAGAATCTAGCTTGGGCGGCTAGGTCTAGCTCCCGAGAATAACGAAACCTCATTTCGAGAGCTGGGGGCAACTGTTGGGCCCGAATATGGCCCGGTAACTGATTATTCAATAATAAAGATGATGATGGGCCACGACAAGCCCATCACGAGTCTGAAGTCTAAAAGAGAGCTAAGCTAGAACCGGAGGCTGAAAGCTAAGGATCCTAACTAAGGAGGTCACGACGAAGAGGAAGCTCACGTCGCAACCAGAAGGAGCGCAGGACCCGGTCAAGGGGAAGCTGTTGCAGATTCCACCTCAAGTGGAGAGGATCTCGGAGATCAGTTGCAAACAACCTAAAGAAGTCCAAAGCTATAAAAAGAGAAGGTCGAAGACTAAGAAGAGGGGCCGACCCTACTCATATCTTACTCAACTTTCATTGAAACGTTCTTATTTGTAATTCTTTTATAGTCTTGATATTCATCAAAGATCATCTTTTGTAACCATTCCATTTCTATTATATCAATACAAATCGAAGTTCATTCATCAAGTTCTTACGGGATTCAGCCCGCGATAATCTTTCCCTATCCTTTTCTAAACATAAAACCTGATCTAAAATCTAGGTGTGAGTTTTACCCCTCACAGCGATTAGGGTTGCGTTCTGGGAAACAGAGAAAGACAGGGGAGTCTAGTACACCAACTCAATCTCAGTTTCTCACACCAGGAGATGCAGCCAAGTCTCCATATTTGGCTAAGGAAGCAGGAGCCTCACCTCAGTTGAGATCGAAAAGGTCTGGTGACAAAAGTGCTGAACCAATGCCTCCTCTCATCAAGAAAAGGTATGATCAGTTCCTTAAGCGTAAAGTACTTGCTGAGCGATCGGTCGATATGAAGGAAGCTGATCAGTGGGGTTACTTGGCGGTGATTAAGAAAGGGTCTATAAAATCAACTGTCTCGAATCTTGCTGTGTATGTTGAGAAAGTTGTAGCTGAGTTCTATGCAGGTCTGCCAGGTACTAAAGCTGAAGCAGATGTTGATGAAGTAGTTGTTTCCGTGAGAGGACAAGAGTACAAGTTCTCACCTGCGCTCATCAACAACGCCATAGATTGGGAACCACTTACTGAGGAAGAAGAGGAGGAAGACACAACTTTGGATGATATCTCAGTAACTGAGTTGGTTTCATTCATCACTGGAGATACGAGGACAGAATGGGACGGTCTCACTACAGCGGATCTTACTCCGTGCTACGGTGCCTTGATGATCATAGCTGCATACAACTGGATTCCTTCTACTCACAAGACTTATGTCTCACTTGAGAGGGCACGGCTGATCTACAAGATGGCTCATGGAGTCCGTGTTGATTTGGGTAAGATGATGTTCAGACAGATTCTCAATCTTGGAGTGATTCAGGTCCATGATGCACGTTGGTTGATCTTCCCTCGCTTGATCATGGCACTCCTCCAAAGCCAGCATGCAGTTACATCTTACCCTAGTGACAAGCTCCAACGTCCGGTTCCTTACAAGAAGGATAAACGAGTGGGCGAGATTTATGAGCAGAGACTAGCGAAAGGAAAGGGACCAGCTAAAGCTGAACCAAAGAGAAGCTCTGCCAGGACAACCCGTCAATCATCTCCTGCTCCGATTCCTGCTCCACGAACTGCTACACCAAGCTCCAGGACTGCGCCACGTCGTGTATCTCTGTATGAACTTGGATCAGTTGCCATCCCTCGAGGACCACTCAGCCGTGTTGATTTGCAAGTGGCACTACAGGACACAACACGAGCCCTTCAAGCGCTAGCTGAGATAGTTCAGGATCTTCAGAGCGCTGTAGCAGGTTAGTATCCCTATCTTTCTGAATATGTGAGGTATTTTTCTTGGTGTTTTTAATCCGTGTGCTCACAAGCAGGGGGAGAAGAAGAAGACTAGGATGTAGAAGACCAAGATTGTGGGGGAGCTCTGTGTTCTGTTGCTTTGTTTTTATGTCTATGTTATTTCCATTGCACCACTTGTTGCAATTTCTTGTCATCCATGTTTTCAGACTGGCTAAGATTATGGGGGAGCATTTGCATATGCTATCTTTTGATATTATGTATTAATTTGCTTGAACCCGTTTTTAGGATAATATAAGTATGTTCTTAATTGTCTTGAGTTGGTTGAATTAACATTTAGACATATGTACTGGTGCTGTTGTGTGTGGATTGTTCTTGTCTTTTATCTCAGGTACTTGTGAGACGACGAATTAAAAAGGGGGAGATTGAAGGTGTATGGGAAGACGATGCTGTAGCAGAGCTGAAGTAGTTCATGAAGTGTGACATGAACTACTACATCAGAGGGGCGGTTCGTGAGAAGCACATATCAAGACCGATGCATTAAAATAAGATTTAATGAAGAGGGACATTAAAGGAAGACTTGAAGAAGAAGTAATCGATCTAAAGAGAAAAGGAAGATTGGCTTATTCGCTGAAGTAAAGGAAATGGAAAGTTTCCATTGGATAGATAGATTAGATCTAGGGCTTCCTCAAAGATATATAAAGGAAGCGTTTGGCACTGTGTTGCCGGTTAACACACAGGGAGAGCTTTTAGCAATAGAGAGTTTTTGTACGTCCTAAGAAGGAGAAGCAAAGCATCTAGGGGTTAAGAACTTAAGTGGTTCAGAGTCTGTTTTAGATCTCTGAACGAGTTGACTAGCAAACAAGTCGAGGTTTGTCTTGAGCTTGTTTGATTTATTGCTTTTAAGAAGAACTTGTAAGAGCTTTTGAAAGAATAAATATAGTCGTATTTCTTGGATTTGAATAACCCTGTACTACTGTGTGTTCTACATAGCGTAGCTTGCTTATCTTACATTAACACGTTTATGCAATGTTTTTTGGTTCTTGAATTCTTCCAGCATCTGTTTCACAAAATCCAAAGTAACTTCCTCTCCCTCGATTCTAGGACCAGCATATTGTGATTCAACCTCTACAATGAAATTGCAAAGAAGAATATCAGTAGAATTGATAAAGGGTTACAACAAAACAAATAACACCAGTTTCCAATGAAAATTGATTACTAGTCTAAAGTTACACTCAACCGTTTATCAACTACTGAAACAAAGACATGGCATAACAAAGGAAGACAGAACCAAGGGTGGCAGAAGCTATAATACAACAGAAAAGATAAGCAAGTAGATGGAGGGTACCAATTGTGTGGAAGTCAATGGACTCCGCCACCGAGATCCTTTCAGATACAGGTGCAGAGATTGCTTCTTCAAATTTCAGTTTCTTCACTGCTTTCTCACACTCTCTTAGCTTTCTTGTCGCATCAGGGTCATTAGGAGAAATCCTTTTAACCTGAAATAATAAACAGTAGACCATGTCAGCTCTCTTAACAGATACAGAGATCCACCACCAGAACTGTTCGCACATATTACTATCAAGGTTCCAGGATCATATCATTTGATCAGATCAAAACATCAAGTTATGACCTGTGGGTGCGTTTAAGCCGACTTACTCAAACGGACAAATACCAAACAATAGAGAATAAAAAAACAAGAGCTTAAATTGCTAGCAACAGACATTACCTGTTGGAAATCCTTCAAGGCATCCTTAAATTTTCCCATGGCAAGATACGCAGCACCGCGTCTGTAATAGCCCTGTGATTCAGTTAAATAATCACCAAACAAGGCTGAATATATTCGATAAGAAGAGTAAGCAACAACGATATGGTCATTGATTTGAATAGATACCTTGGAGTATTTAGGATCAATTTCAATGGCCTTTGATGCATCCTGTATCGCACTGCCATATTCCTCCAACTTGGTGTGAGCAAATGCACGGTTTGCCCAATACACAGCGTTGTTTCCATTGAGTTCTATTGCTTGTGTATACAAATCAATAGCCTGGGAGAATTTGTGACCTGTACGTAAGCAACTAACAATATTCAGCGAACTGTTT
Organism: Raphanus sativus; assembly: GCF_000801105.2. Taxonomy (NCBI): domain Eukaryota; kingdom Viridiplantae; phylum Streptophyta; class Magnoliopsida; order Brassicales; family Brassicaceae; genus Raphanus; species Raphanus sativus. The sequence goes on along the minus strand of NC_079514.1, from coordinate 28,511,026 downwards.
TTTTAAGTATTCCACTAAAAAACAGAGTTGAAACTGAAATTAAAAACTGGTTCTATTAATGTTTTTAGGCGATTTTTGAGGCGGTTTTTGAGGCGGTTTCCGGTAATTTTTCTCGATGGATTCGGCGGTTCTGCCGAGCTCATCGGATCCACCAGAAAGAGATCGAGAGGTTCGCGATGGTGTCGTGAGTCCAGGGATTGTGTTGGTATCAGAAAAAGAGGATTTGGAGAAAATCGAATCGAAGAAGGAGGAGGCTCTGAAATGGTCTTCGGTGGCTCAGGATAAACGGAGTTAGAAGAAATATGAAGTTGAGGTAACAACGATTAATGGAAAAAACAAGGTGGTGATTCCAGAAAGGCTTCTCGATGATGCTACCCCTCTTTGGGAAGATTTTATTGTGGGAAAGTTCCTTGATATCTCACCTCATATTGCCAAAGTGCACATGGTGGTAAACAAGATCTGGAGCTATGGGGATTCAACATTAAAGGTGGAGGTTTACGATGTTAACGCAACCACGATGAGATTTAAAATCAAGAGTAAGAAAATCCGCGAGAAGGTTCTAAAAAGGGGGATGTGGAATATTGCTGGAGTGCCTATGATTGTGAAGAAGTGGTCACCGAAAACTGAAGAAGAGAAGCAAGAGGAAGAGGTGATTCCAATGTGGGTTCACCTTAGGAAGGTTCCCCTTCATATGTTTTCTTGGGAAGCATTGAGTTTTATGACAAGTACGGTGGGTTCCCCAGTCCATTTGCATCCTGAGACGTTGGCTTGTCAAAACTTTGATGAGGCGAAAATCTTCGTTAATGTGGATGTATCAAAACCCCTGCCTAAGGAAATAGACTTCATGATTGAGGGTAAGGAGTTCACTGCTGAGTTTTATTACCTTTGGCTGCCGTCTAGATGTGGGATGTGTGAAAGATGGGGCCATTCTCAGAAGGTCTGTGTGATGAATAAGAAAGGTAAGAAGCAAGGTGTGAAAGATGTTGGTGGCAGTGGAGTAAAAAGTCGGGGCAGCACTATCAGTCCAGTAAAGGAAGACAAACAAGGTTCAGCTAGTAAGGAAGTCTCTGGTTCTAAAGATTTGGTCTGTGCTAATAAGGAGGGGATTGTTGAGGAAGCACCAGTAGGATGTGAAGAAGTTCATGTTCTAAGTGAGAATGAATGGGCTCTTGTTTCTCCCGATAAGATAGGAAGGTCCCAACTTTCTATACAAAAAGAGATGGAGGTACAGATTTCTGCCTCGAAATTTTCTGTGTTAGAGCAAGAAGATAAAGAAGAAGGTGAGGTGCAAAATGATGATGCTATAGATATGGAGGCTGAGAATGAGATAAAGGATGAAAGTACTGATATAAGAGATGAGGATTTGCTGGAGGATGAGTTGTTGGAGAAGCAAGAGAGTGTTAAAGAGAAGTCAGCAGTGAAAAAAGAGGGTAAGAGGGTTCAGAAGACTAGAGCTCAGGATGCAAATCCTAAGAGCAAGAAGTCTTCTAGACGCAAACTCTGATTATGGGGAGTTTTTTCTGGAATGTGCGCGGACTGAACAAAACTTTGAAGCATTCCATAATCAGTGAGTGGGTTAAAGACTTTCAATTTGGGTGTATTTTGGAAACAAGGGTGAAGGAGAACAAGTCGAGTAGAATTTTAAACACGGTCTTCATGAGTTGGTCTGCGGTTACTAATTATGAGGAGAGTCTTGGTGGTCGTATTTGGTTTCTTTGGAGAGATGAGGTTAGGGTTACTCCAGTCTACAAGTCAGACCAGCTAATCACGGTTCTGGTTGAGATGCAGAATGTGGAAGCTTTCTATTATTCTTGTGTCTATGCTAAGAACGAGGCAGAGGAGCGTAAAGGTTTGTGGGAAGATCTTGCTCATCACCATAATTCTCTTTGTTTTAACAATAAAGCCTGGATAATAGTTGGAGACTTTAATGAGATTCTGGAAGGTGAGGAGAGTTCTAGCTATGTTAATACAGGCAGAATCCCTAGTGGTATGAAGGATTTTCAGAATCTGGTTCTTCTTTGTCATCTTTCTGATATGGCTTATCAAGGACCAAGATACACTTGGTGCAATAAGAGAGAGGAGGGTATCATTTGTAAGAAGCTGGACAGGGTGTTGATGAATGAAGAGGCTATTCATTGTTTCAGTAATGCTTATTCTATCTTTGAGCCAGGTGGTTGTTCGAATCACATGAGGTGTAAGATTCAATTGATCACGCCTAGCGAAAAAATCAAGAGGCCTTTCAAGTATGTCAATGCTATAGGGAGTATCCCTGCATTTCTCCCTATGGTTCAAGAGTACTGGAGTTCTACGGTGAGGTTGTTTCCGTCTACTTCTGCCATGTTCAGATTCTCAAAAAAGCTTAAATCTTTGAAGCCTTTGATACGTATATTGGGTAGAGAGAAGCTGGGTAATCTTACAAAGAGAACTAAGGAAGCGTTTGTTGTTCTCTGTGAGAAGCAGAGTTCTACTTTACTTAACCCGTCTGTAGTTGCTATGCAAGAAGAAGCTGATGCGTATGATAATTGGAGTAAGGTAGCTTCTCTAGAGGAAGATTTTTTGAAGCGAAGGTCTAAGCTTCATTGGCTGGACATTGGGGATCAGAATAACAAGACGTTTCACAGGGCCATTAGATCACGCCAAGCTCAGAATATCATTCGTGAAATCAGATGCTCTAATGGGATTGTGGTTAACACTCATCAAGAAATTAAGTTGGAGGCGGAGCGCTTTTTCTCTGACCTTCTTAATAAAGCTCCAGATAGTTATCAGGGTGTTTCTGTAGAGGAATTGCAAGATTTATGCTCGGTTAGATGCTCCCCTACTGATTGTAGCTTACTTGAGGCTGAGGTTACTCCAGAAGAGATTCGCAAGGTTCTGTTTGCCATGCCAAACAACAAATCTCCAGGTCCAGATGGGTATCCTGCAGAGTTTTTCAAAACCACTTGGGGAATTTTTGGCAATGACTTCACGGCTTCTGTTCAGTCAGTCTTCAAGTTTGGTTTCTGCCTAAGGGAGTGAACTCCACTATCTTAGCCCTGGTTCCGAAGAAGAATGACTCAATGGAAATGAAAGACTTCCGTTCCATTGCGTGCTGCAATGTCCTGTATAAGGTTGTTTCAAAAATCTTGGCTAACAGGCTTAAGCTGCTTCTCCCGAAGATCATCACAGACAATCAATCTGCGTTTGTCCAAGGAAGATTACTCATGAAAAACGTCCTACTTGCTTCTGAGCTTGTCAAGGATTATCATAAAGAAATGGTAACTCCTAGATGTGTCATGAAAATCGATATCTCAAAAGCCTTTGATTCTGTTCAATGGTCTTTTGTGATAAATAGCTTGAAAGCTCTTGGATTTCCAGACAGGTTTATTCAATGGATCAATCTCTGCATCTCTACCTCTTCTTTTTCGGTGCAAGTAAATGGTGATTTGGCAGGGTACTTTCAAAGTTTTAGAGGCTTTCGTCAGGGTTGTCCCATCTCGCCTTACTTTTGTTTACCTGCTCCATATTCCTAATGCTTCTTAATCGACTTATGATATAACAGAACTCTCACCTTCACAAACACATTACCGCATTTTACAAATATTAGAGATAGATAGATATAAGATCATGGCGTAATTAAAGATTTTTTTTCTATTATATACATTTCGAAAAGCATTGTTTCTATTCATTTTACAAGTTATTCAGCGAGTTTCACCAGTATATCACCGTCTCACAACTAGAATCCAACCTAATTTTGAGTGTTGTGAAAAAATATAGGGGTTTATTTTTTTGCCGATATAAATGTATTATCTAATTTTTTATATATGCATGGCTGTTTTTATAACTGTTAATGAGCGCTGTGAGCATGCACTCGTTTTATCATACACCTACCAAACTTCTAATTCAATAAATACTTCCAGCTCTGTCTCTGTTTTCTTTCTTTTCTTGGTTCTTTAATCAGGATGTAGAATTAAGCAACGCGTACTCAACTATAATAATAAAAAAATAATCACATAATGACAAATTCTCAAATCATCCGTTCTTAATAAAAAACTCCATTTGATTCTATAAATACCACCGAAATCGAACAACTTATAGTACACAGAAATTAACCCAACATATATATATATAAGAATTCGTACATATCTTACAATAGTTATATTAGAGAGTAAATACTATATACAATGTATATATATTGAATGAAATTCATAGATAGCATCGCCGTCTAACTAAGCAGCTTGTTGGTATGGCAGAACATTATTTGTCACCACTCACCATCAATACTTTGCATTATTTTGACTGCTCTTGTCTCCATCGCCGGAGCAAAAGTCCCGGCCATCATTGTCTTCGGCGACTCTTCCGTAGACTCCGGCAATAACAACTTCATACAAACCATGGCCAGAGCCAACTTCGAACCTTATGGCCGGGACTTCCCTGGTGGCCGCCCCACCGGCCGCTTTTGCAACGGCCGTCTCTCCTCAGACTTCACTTCCGAGGCTTATGGTCTTAAGCCGACAGTGCCGGCCTATCTTGATCCTTCTTACAATATCTCTGATTTCGCAACCGGAGTCTGCTTCGCCTCCGCCGGCACCGGTTATGATAATTCCACCGCCGGTGTGCTAGTAAGTCCACATTTCACTTCAAACGACCTAGTATCGCCTGTTTCTTGCTTGACAAGAAACACTGAAATGATTAACTTGTTTTATCTTTTAGGGCGTGATCCCTTTATGGAAAGAAGTCGAGTACTATAAGGAATACCAACACAAACTGGCCGCCTATCTCGGCCATCGAAAAGCCGCAAACATCATCAAAGAGTCGCTGTGCTTAGTCAGCATAGGAACCAACGACTTCTTAGAGAATTATTACACGTTACCGGACAGGAGATCTCAATTCAGCATCAGTCAGTGTTGGAACTATTTTTTGAGCAATGTATTCATATGCTAAAAATAGAGTTAGTGTGAATGAGAAATGGAGGTCTAATGTGTGTAATTTGAGAAAATTGTATAAAGTTACAAATGTACACATTAGATATTTGGATTTGGGTTTTGATTTGTTAGTTGAACTTAATGTTCATTAACTTAATCTTATAAACCAAATATATGTGATCTTTTATATTGATAAAATATAAAAAAGAAATCCATTTAAAGTATATTATTTTGTTTGAATGAGTCAAATAATAATAACTATACTCTTTAATTTTCTTGGTCAAAATGTGAAATGAATTCACATATTAATTGACAAAAATTAAAGTCTCCATTAGTGCACCATGGAGGTTTCATTTCTATGTTGAAAATGAAACTTGTGTTTCTCATTATTTTTTCCTATATAAATGGCTTGTTAGCATGATAGAAAGATACACATCTAATACCAAAAGAAAAACCACATTCTCCTATATTGAATATTCATGTTAGTTTTTTTATTTCTTGAGTCTGAGAGTGCAACACAAAACTAGGGTCGATAGATTCTGTTTTTCGGTGATGGTAAACAGAAACAATGCTGCAGTTGTATCCTGGGAATCTGAGCGCTATGCAACCGTCACACTACGGGGCGTTTAAAGATTTAAGGAAAGAGATTAACCATCTCGACTCTGCAATTTTTTCTTCATTCATTTGTTTCGGTATTGTATTTTTTGTTTTTTGTTCTTATTATTTTTATAAATATCAGTTGTCCCTATCGTAGTGAAATAAGGTTCCTACAGTCTTAAATCTTTAAATATTGTTTATGCTTTGCACTAACAATACTGATATTTGTTAAAAGTTCTGTTTTTTAAGAACAGGTTAATCAACAGTCTCGAAACAAAATCTGGAGTTGTGCTTCTCCAACCAATTCTGCTATTGTGTAAAGCTTGTATTCTTGAGCTAACATTTTTTTTTGCAGGATTGTTTAAATTATTTAAAATAATTCTCCTGCACTTATGTGTTCGGTTGTGATTTGAATGATTTATTGGTTATTAGCTTTATTCGTGTTCAGTCAATACTAGTGATCGATCTTGTTTTTTCAGCACAAAATGATACTAACATTGGTTTAAGTTTTGTGAAACTAGTCAACAGGTGCTGATCGTGGGTTCTAGCAATCGAACGGGAAAAGAAATTGCAGGTTGTGGTGTTTGTTTATTGATTATATTAAATTGCAGAATTTAATGATTTAAAAAAAAAACTGTCAGTTTTTCTTATCATTTTCAATATGTTTTTTGGAAAAAAAAAAGTTGATGTTGATTTTATATCAAACCGTTACAAATTGCAAAGGAAAAGACTTTATTGTTTTTTTTGTCAAAGATATGTTTTATCTATTGATATTTAAGTACTAAAACAATATGTTGAATAAAAAGTTTTTTCTCGTTTAGTTACTGTTCAAATTTTATTAATCATATGTTTGGTATTGAGTAGTATATTAATCTGGTTTTGGTTCCAAGTGAACAATTCGGATTTCAATATAACTAAACCAAAGTGATTAATAAAATCTCGATCTTTAAGAGATCAAATGGTATGAATGGAGATGGATTTCGTGAGTCGACGCCTCAAATTAAGTTTGAGAGAGGTCTGCCACATATAAATCATTTGCCATAAGAAATAAAATGTTTGTTGATATTGATCAAAACATTTGTATATCGTCAACGCTTAAATGCACCTTTTAAAAAGGTTGACCATGCAAAACCAATGAGAATTTTCAGACCAATATGACTGAAATTGACATGTGTATTGTAGTTTTTAAAGTCAATATGTTTGAGAATAACCATAGAAAATGGTGGTTTTGATGGTACAAATAATATCATATAATGATATGGATATTTGCTATAAAGCAAAAATATATTTTGAAAAAAAAACAAAATATATACAAGTTGGATTTATAAATCAACTTGAGAAAACTATGAAAATAGTTGTATCTAAAATGTGAATTTCTAAGAATGAAATACATTTTTCGAAATTGATTTTTATTCATTTAAATCTAAAAGAGTTGTAGATTAATTTTCTAAACTCTTAAGAGATGTTAAATGTAAATAAATATGCATGTTTTTTAGCTATCTCAAGAAATGAGGGGGAAGCTTTGCTTACCATATAAAGTCATTGGAAAAAGGCCAAATGAACTTAGTGATAGTTATCAAAATATAACTTTTTTCTTTTCTTTAAAGGAAAAAAAAAACTAGTGTTATACACTGAGTTTTATGTATAATGGTTGATTGTATCTTGAAAGAAAAAAGATGACAAAAATCATTAAACAATTGATCTCGATTAATCTCAAGAGATTATGTTCATTGTGATGACAACCTAGGATCCTTATATTAAAGGTGTGTCATGAGATCAAATTGTAATATCATCAAGAGGAATGGGTTTAGCCTATGAACTAAGATGAGGTTTGGCGGTAACTCTACTTATCAGATTGGAGATCCCAAGAAATAGGTTCAAGGAGACAACTAAGTCAAACTAAATCTGCCCAAAGCACTGTCAGACTTCGGTCTGTACCCAGTTCCCAGGATGATTAAATAGTGCTACATGTAAGGAATAGAGGATAAGCATTTGCTTTTAATGATTTGTGCCAATTGTTTTGAGATATGAATGGAGTAGTACATGATATTCCTCTAAACAAAACTAATGGCAAATCACCTTGTGAGTGTGAAATGGGGCCGTTTCTAGGAGAATAAAAAGGCTATATTCTCCAAGTTCACTCATGATAACCAGCACTGTTCACGGCCACAATGAACACAATAGAGAACCTAGTTCTGTGAGAGAATGAAGCTGTGTTTTGGCTATTGTCTAGGTTTACACCAAAGCCCGGGAGGTTCAAGACATCATGGCCACCTCCTGGCCGAGTAAATCCGATAGCTATTAACAATGACTGGTTCAAGGCTGAAAAATTGCTACCAACTCATCATGCAGTGAATTTCTCGCTTGTACTCTCAAAAGTCTTTAGGTGAGTCTTGTCGAGTCTTGTCTAGGAAGTCAAGTCTGTCGAGTCGTCTAGTGTCTAGAAGCATTTCTATTCATGTGGGGGATTGTTGGAACTATTTTTTGAGCAATGTATTCATATGCTAAAAATAGAGTTAGTGTGAATGAGAAATGGAGGTCTAATGTGTGTGATTTGAGAAAATTGTATAAAGTTACAAATGTACACATTAGATATTTGGATTTGGGTTTTGATTTGTTAGTTGAACTTAATGTTCATTAACTTAATCTTATAAACCAAATATATGTGATCTTTTATATTGATAAAATATAAAAAAGAAATACATTTAAAGTATATTATTTTGTTTGAATGAGTCAAATAATAATAACTATACTCTTTAATTTTCTTGGTCAAAATGTGAAATGAATTCACATATTAATTGACAAAAATTAAAGTCTCCATTAGTGCACCATGGAGGTTTCATTTCTATGTTGAAAATGAAACTTGTGTTTCTCATTATTTTTTCCTATATAAATGGCTTGTTAGCATGATAGAAAGATACACATCTAATACCAAAAGAAAAACCACATTCTCCTATATTGAATATTCATGTTAGTTTTTTTATTTCTTGAGTCTGAGAGTGCAACACAAAACTAGGGTCGATAGATTCTGTTTTTCGGTGATGGTAAACAGAAACAATGCTGCAGTTGTATCCTGGGAATCTGAGCGCTATGCAACCGTCACACTACGGGGCGTTTAAAGATTTAAGGAAAGAGATTAACCATCTCGACTCTGCAATTTTTTCTTCATTCATTTGTTTCGGTATTGTATTTTTTGTTTTTTGTTCTTATTATTTTTATAAATATCAGTTGTCCCTATCGTAGTGAAATAAGGTTCCTACAGTCAGTACCAAGACTTTCTCATTGGGATTGCCGAGGTGTTCTTAAAGGATCTTTACAAACTTGGGGCTCGGAAAATGTCTTTCACGGGAATCTCGCCAATGGGATGTCTTCCACTAGAAAGAGTGACGAATCTTGACGACCCTTTCAGCTGTGCTAGGAATTACAATGACTTGGTGATAGATTTTAACGGGAGGTTGAGGAGATTAGTGAGGAAGTTGAATCAAGAACTCAATGGAATGAAGATATACTTTGCTAATCCTTATGATATCATTTGGGACATTGTTACAAAACCGTCACATTACGGTCTAGAGGTATCTAGTTCTGCGTGCTGTGGAACTGGATTGTTCGAGATGGGGTTTCTTTGCGGCCAGGACAATCCGTTAACGTGCAGTGATGCCAACAAATTCGTTTTCCCGGACGCTTTTCATCCGACCGAGAGGACTAATCAGATTGTTTCTGATTACTTCTTTAAACATCTCAAGAATCTCTTCCATTGATCCTAATGCATATTTCTATATGAGTATATTTTCATTTATATAAATCCAGGTTCATTTTCAAAGATTAGAGAATATTTTTTTCTTTGCTTAATATAAAAGCTTTACCGAAAAGATCAAACGAATTAGAGGAACATGGCCTTGTGTTCCAATCAATGCAAACTATATTATCCTAAATGTAGTCCTCAGAAGATCAGAATTATGGTAAGTAACATACGTATTATTTTTATTTTATAAAACAAAAACTAGGGGTTTTGCTTCATCCCTTATACAAAGCTCCAAAAAGAAAACAGAAAAGGCAAATTGTTATTAGTGTTTAGTGTTGCCATCTATAACAGACCTAATTTCATCCCAACTTGCTGAGTCCCCGATGAAATCTCCACCGTTGATGTTTTCGAAACTCAGGAAGTTATCGTGACAATCATACGTCGGTTGATTGAAACCAAACCTAGAAAGTTGGTTCCAATAAGGGTTCTGCGTTTGTGGCTGAAGCTGTAGCTGTGGCTCGTGTGGCTTGTGGGACAAGGAATCTGTGACGCGGTGGCTGGTGTGATCGGAGTCTAAGCTGCTCGTCTTAGAACAAGAATCGGCTGAGGTGATAACAGGTTTGCTTGTACGATGGTTGGGTTTCTCTGGTGTGTTACCCGTTTGAAGATTCTGCATAGTGTCCAGACCTCCTGCAAGAAACAAGATGGACTTATTAATTGTTCTTTTCCCAAAGGAAAATCTGAATATAATTTTGATTGTGTGATATTTTTCTATATTATGGTTTTAAATTTTATAAAGAAAACCATAACTGTCTAGTGTCGTCATTGATTCAGTCACTATCTTAACTAATTAAGATAAGAGATCATCTAATTTGACACACAAAAGCTACTTGAACGTCTTTTGTGTTAAAGAAAAATATAAGTATTAAACTAAAGGATGTTTTCTAGTTGATCATAAACCAAATATCAAATTTTAATGGATGAGAAGTTATATTTATTGTAAAATAATAAAGAAATCTTAGTCTGGAGCCCTGTCTAGTTTTAATTTCCTCACAAAAACTTGGTCCCATTTTCAGGAAAAAGAAAGAAATATGTGATCAATGCTCGTACGGAAATGACAATTAATTATGACTGACTTCTTAAAGCATTTAACACCACGAAGACAACAAAATTGTCTCACTAGAAATGGGCAAAATGGTTTAGCCTGATTCATACTTTTCTTGGTTAAACAAAACGGTTTGTTTGTTTATAAGACAATTAACAGAAAGCCTCATATATATTTCAAAGAAATTGAACTCACTGCTTGCTGAACTGGCAAGTCGGTTTTTGTGGTGGAGGGGAGGCGGAACTCATGCATCATCCAGTCTGTTTTGGTGCCTTTACCGGCTGAACCAAGATAGTAAACCAGAGATTTCTTTAGACCGACGCAGTCAAGATTGGAGTAAACCGGCTTATCAATACCAGTGGCTTTCCAGAAACCTTAACCAGTGACTCGGTTTGGTCTAACGCTATTCCTGTATTTCCTTCCTCTCATGCAGAAGAAGTACCACTCCTTTTCCCCAACGCTGCTCTCCTAATAAAATTTTAAGAGTAAATATTCATATTTATTTGTCTCCATGAATTTTATTTTGTATTTACTAGTTTGCGAAAATGAAATTATTAAAACTCTTGGCAAATAATAGGCATATAATAGGGTATATATGCATATATAAAGATATTGTCCTTTATATTCATATGAATAGTCCCGTCTTTTGGTATATGAAAGCATACTCTTCTCTAACTAAAACAAAATTGACAGACAGATTAATTTTTATAAATATATATATATATATATCTATAAGACTATAATGTTGAGATTACGAAACTTCAACGGACTTCCAAGGTGTTCGATTGAGATTTTGGTTTTTCAATATTCCGTTTATGAAATTTCAATCAGTTAGCAGTAATCTAAATTGCTTTTGTCTGGTTTGATACAGTTTAGGTTCGATTACGAACCAAAATATGGCAATCTACAAATCAAAATCATTTTGATCCTTGAGGATCATATTGAAGACCTCTAATTAGTATTATCTTAAGATGAGAAGGATATGAGAAAAAAGGAAGAAAAGGGTTATCGAATACAAAAACTTACTCGGAAGATCCCAAGGATCGTACTTGTAGATATCGACCTGTTTAATTAGTTCGAGTTTGATGGGTTTGTTCTCTACTTTTCTTCGAAGATAATACTCTAAAAGTTCTTCGTCCGTAGGATGAAATCTGAATCCAGGAAGTGTTGTTTCATCTTCATCTTGATGATCCTTACTACCTTCACCACTCATCTTCGCTACATCGATATCTTTATATCACCCAATCAAGTCTCAATGAATAAAAACTTCTCTGTTCATATATATATAGGTAAATGCCGATCAGTTTCATGATAATTTTTATGCCGTTTCTTTGTTGCTGGGTCAACGACGAATGACGAATGACTTTGACTATTATTAGACACATAATATCTTAACTAATGAAAGCCAATACTAGTTTAATAGTATTTACTACTCCAACCAAGTATTCATTTGATATTTTCATCTAAAAATAATATATATATAGGATCTTATACGAGTATACTCTTAATCACTATATTAATGTTATTTAACTGACAATTCTGTAATGAAAAAATAATGAAAATTGATTTATCTCATGGTCTTTGTGATTGAACAAATAGTTTCTTTTAAATGGAACAACCTTGTATAATAATGTTCCTTACCATTTCCAAACCTAATTCAAGTTTGAGATAATTTTGGGATTTTTTGTTAGGTATTTTTAGAAATAAAACTCATATGTTGTATTATAAGATGTCTCTAAAAAAAGCAAAGATATCGGTGCCTTTATAGTATGCAGAAAAAATCCAAGAACATGGAAAGCAAAGATCATCTAAAAAAACAAAAAAAAAACAAAGATCATTGATTGCAATTCTAATATATACAGTTGATTATTGCCGGCGAAAAAGAAAAATATGCATGATGTAATATTATCGAAATTCAAACATGTCGTTACCTAGCTGTCCTGTTACGAATATATACAGTAATTATATTAAATTATCAATAAATAGTTCAATATGTATTTATAATTTTATATGGGTAAATTCACGTGGTTTGACCATATGACTTCGAAAATATTGAAAATATTTAAATATAGTAAAAAATATTCTCATAAGAACCAAAAGATAACTTTTAAATATGCCTCCACGGTGGACTCAACTATTTTGATAGCCGAGGAGCCAAACACAAACGTCGATTAGACCATATCGATTAACAATATAACCACTCTCATATCATTATCCTTCAACTGCATTCCAAAGTGTTAGTTACACACTTACACTTAGTTAAATTGGAGACTACTTTTTGTTACAACTCAAAGTATTTAATAGTTATGTTGTGGACAATTAACCATACAATTCTTTTATAGAACTTTTCCATCCAAACAAGATAACAAAAAATAAGTACAAGTGCAATAAACAACAAACGATTAACCGGCCAATTCAATTCCTATGTTTAAAACTAAGATTATTAATATTACCGCCCCAAATAACACATAGTAAAATAGTTTATCACATAAATTTTGCCACGTACACCCAATATTTTTAATGATTGTTAGGTTTGTATTTTATAACCACGCCATTTATTAGTCATAACTAAATAACTCTTATATATATATATTTTTTTTTAGCAAAAAAAAACTCTTATATTATATAGTTGCCTATCGGGACACTGGTAGTTCAGAAACTGGTAGAACATATGTAGCAAAGCATGCATGACGTAAAGATGTCATATACATGGTCTCATTTTCAGTAGCCCGTACTCCTTGTATGATTTTTATCATATCTTACGAGTTGCGAGTACGTAAAATAGTCCGAAATGTAGTACGTATTCTTACTTCAATAATAGCTAACTGATTTTACCAAAAATAATAGCTAACTGAGCGGAAACAATAATATTAGTTAAGATTTATATATACTCTTCTTCTTTTTTTCTAAGAATCCAATCTCCTCGGGATAAAAATAAAATAAATTAAAACTTTTCAAGTGAGAAAGATCATAGTTTACAAAAAAAAAAAAAAAAAAAAGAGAAAGATCAGAGTCAAAGGAACATTTTTTTTTTGAACAACAGTCAAAGGAACATAAAATCCAAATTTTCAACTCCATAACCTTTTTGAATTTCTTGCACATGTAAAGAGAGAAACATTGAATGGGATGTGTCAGTTATCAGGTTTCTATAAAGGGTATGTTCATACTCTTACAAAGAAAAAATAAACAATAATCAAAATAGAAAGACGGCAACTAAACATAAGAAACGTTGGCAATTGGTATATACATATTTGAATAGATCTGTGCAACCGAAAGAGTAACAGTCAATCAGGCAGCCACTGCCTCAAGGTTTCACACTGCCTACTAAAGTGTGATTGAGTTTTGTTTCTTTTGTTGGGCCTTTCCTTAAACACATCGCCACGGAGTAAGGATTATGTTTATTTAGGCTTTACCCGTAGGCCCATAACTTCTAACATCAGTGTCTTTTTGTTACTATGTGGCCTAATTTTTACAAGGCTAAATCAGTTATCTGATTTAAATCGATTAGGTTATTATGAAAATCAGCTAATCAGCATTTCTTACAAATTGAGGACAAAATAATAGAGAGACAACACAGTAATCACCAGTTGCCATAAATATAATAACACAGCAGATAACATTCCAATCAAAAATATTGCATAAGCTAGTACTACTACTTAAAACATGTATTTTCGAGTTGCGTTGGGCCAATTCTTTTGTTTTTATTTATTTATATAACCTTCTGAACATAACTAAAACAGTATTTTCGATTTGGTATGTCTAAAAAGGTAGGAGTTTATACTCAGATGCCCCTCTAGAAAAAAAATCATTCTCCACATCCTCTCTCTATTCACAACACCCCTCTGTGGATTCCACTACCAATGTCAAATACCAAACTATCCTCTTATTTTTTAATATTTTTTTTACCTTTTTGAATCATTTATTTTTCATTTAAATAAATCAATCACATAAAACAACTCATGACCCACATATTTGTCTTAACCAATCAGATTTAAGCTTGGTCAAACCTCTCTCTTCCTCTTTCTTCTTCCATCATAAAATTCATCTTCTTCATCCTCCATTAATGATTTTGAAGCTTGAAGAAAAAGAAATTCTTATCCGTTTTTGATCAATTTTTTTTCTAAAATATCATTTAAATGTTTTTTACGTCATGGGTAACATTAAAAGATAAAAATTGATGGAAGTATTGAGAAATTAAAAACCATTTTGAAGACTATATTTATGAATTTTGGGCATATTTTATGTCTGTTTTTGATGATTTTTTTACCTGAATACTATTAAACAGATGTATCTCAGGTAGAATAAAAAAACAGATTCGATATAAATTATAGAAGATTAAAAAGGATTTCGAAAACTGTACTTATGGGTTCAACGTATAATTATGTCTGTTTTTGATGATTTTTGTGTGTAATTTCATTTAGATGAATTATATATCATGGGTAATATAAAATCCGTCCTAAAAAATTGATTAGTTAGTGCAATGATAAATTTTGGGTATTATGTTTTCAAATTTTCGATTGTATTTATTAATTTTATAAATATTAAAATAGTAAAGCAGATTACTTAAATATATTTCAAAAAAAACAATTATCATAAAAACGGAAAATATTTTGGTTTAAACCTTCCAATTTAAACTTTTGAAAAAAAATATTCTTATCTTCTTATTTTGATATTTTATACTTATGATTGGATTAAAAATATAAAAATTATAAAATAATAAATATATTGTTAATAAGTAAGAATTGATAAAAGTTTTGAGAGATTAAAAATAATTTTAAAAACGTGTTTACAGATTTTAGGTATATTTTATGTTCGTTTTGATGCATTTTTTGCTAGAAACTATTAAAAAGAAGATCATGGATCTCATCCTAGTTTTACTAAGTGTTATTTGGACTACATATATATTAGTGAGACTACTTAATTATGTTTAGTATGTAGAATCGATATATATTTCATGGCTATTATTAATTAGTAGACTATTCACTTAATAAATAAGTATATTAAGACTATTTTTATGACTATTAAACTATTAAAACGATTATTTTCTATAATTTTAGGAATATTTATCATTTTCCCAAAATGATTCCTTTAACTTCCATGGTTGTTGTGTGAACCATAAGACTATAGTAAGAAGAATTTATAAAAATACTTATTTCTGGTAAACTGTTTAATTTTACTTCAATTTTTTTCTTTGTTCTAATGATAATATATATATATATATATATATGTGTGTGTGTGTGTGTGTAAATTAATATGTATTACATAATTGTTAGTATAAAATTTTAAAACAAAAATTTTATTTATTACTTTAAATAATTATATTATGTGATTTTAATCGTCTATTATATCACAACGTATCATATAAAAATCTAATATTTATAACTAATTGGACTTATATTATAAAAGTGTTATACTAACAATTTATAAATAAAATATTTTATATTTTATTTATATGATATATAAATTGATTTTGATGTGTGATTTTTATTTTATTATTTTTATTAATAAATATTGAAAAATATTTAATGTTAATAAAAAATCTATAAGGAAAGTTATTTTGGTTAAGATTCATTCTATTAAAGAAATCTATAGAGAAATTTATTTTGGTAAATTAATATGTATTACATAATTGTTAGTATAACATTTTAAAACAAAAAATTTATTTATTACTTTAAATAATTATATTATGTGATTTTAATCGTCTATTATATCACAGTGTATCATATAAAAATCTAATATTTATAACTATTATATTATAAAAGTGTTATACTAACAATTTATAAATAAAATATTTTATATTTTATTTATATGATATATAAATTGATTTTGATGTGTGATTTTTATTTTATTTTTTTTATT
The DNA here is from genome assembly GCF_000801105.2 of Raphanus sativus. Classification (NCBI taxonomy): domain Eukaryota; kingdom Viridiplantae; phylum Streptophyta; class Magnoliopsida; order Brassicales; family Brassicaceae; genus Raphanus; species Raphanus sativus. The sequence goes on along the minus strand of NC_079514.1, from coordinate 28,494,822 downwards.
AATAAATATTGAAAAATATTAATGTTAACAAAAAATCTATAAGGAAATTTATTTTGGTTAAGATTCATTCTATTAAAGAAATCTATAAAGAAATTTATTTTGGTAAATTAATATGTATTACATAATTGTTAGTATAACATTATAAAACAAAAAATTTATTTATTACTTTAAATAATTATATTATGTGATTTTAATCGTCTATTATATCACAGTGTATCATATAAAAATCTAATATTTATAACTAATTGGACTTATATTATAAAAGTGTTATACTAACAATTTATAAATAAAATATTTTATATTTTATTTATATGATATATAAATTGATTTTGATGTGTGATTTTTATTTTATTATTTTTATTAATAAATATTGAAAAATATTTTATTTTAATAAATAATAAAATAAAAATCACACATGAAAATCAATTTATATATCATATAAATAAAATATAAAATATTTTATTTATAAATTGTTAGTATAACACTTTTATAATATAAGTCCAATTAGTTATAAATATTAGATTTTTATATGATACATTGTGATATAATAGACGATTAAAATCACATAATATAATTATTTAAAGTAATAAATAAAATTTTTGTTTTAAAATTTTATACTAACAATTATGTAATACATATTAATTTACACACACACACACACACACACACACACACATATATAGATATTATCATTAGAACAAAGAAAAAAATTGAAGTGAAAGCAAATATTTATACGGCCACGGGTCAATCTATAGAAATAAATAACAATGGCGTAAGATTTTATTTTAATGAATTTATTTTAATTTCAAATATGTTTATATATTTTATTTATTTATAAATTATTTTATTTTTTATTAATAATGCTAAGATTTTGGAATTGAAAAAAATTATGACCCATCTCTATATTATTTTAATTAGGAATTAAAATTTATATCAAAATATTTTTTTAAAACTTTTAATTTTTATTATAACTACAAATGTTATTTTCAATCTAAATTTATGTTTAAAATATTACAAATATATCATTTATAAATAAAAAACTAAAAACATAAAATAAATACCCGCCCGGTTGGACGGGTCAAGATCTAGTACTGTTGTATAATCGGATCAGACTAAATATAGAAAAAGATTTCAAAATATGCTATATTTAATTATATACTCAATTTTGATTTGTGTAGTTTTCATTATCTTCTTTAGATATGTGACACGTGCTCTTTTCATCTTTGAATAATTCCCTTTAAAGATCTTTCATCTGAAAAAAATTGTTCATATTAAATTGTTTTTATAAAATGTAGGATTAAAGTTTAAAAGATTTTTGTTCTGTGTAAGAGATATTAATTTAAAATAATAATATAAAAATACTCATGTAAACATATGCACATGTGAAAATAATAATTTAAAATAATAATATAAAAGTACTCATGTAAAAACGTGCATGTTTAAAAAAATCTTCTCGAAAAACGTTCAATTTTTATATACAAAAATTTAATATTTTAGTTACACTTAGTAATTTTCAAGGTAGTAGTAATACTACCTTACACATAGTAATATTTTGGCAAATTTCAAGTTTTATTAGTAAAACAATGTCTAAATAAAATAATTTGTAGTAAAATAATTTGTACAATAATGAAAATTATTTTATAATAAAATGCATATTATCCTTTCATTTTTGTATTAGACTATAACAAAAGAAAATCATGCGCTTTCAAAGCGATTAAACTGTATTCTTATACGATATTATATTAGTATGAACTCAACATCCTATTATAATGTAATATATATGATACTGATAATTTAGTTTATTTAGGTTTCAGTTTTCATATACAGAATAATTTGTCTATGAATTTTGTATAATACACACATATATCTATCTATATTATTAAAGCAGATGACTGCTTATGAATCTACCCCTGAAATTTTTAAGTAATTACAAAAATTACCTATATTTTTTTGTCAGCACTATTTGCAACCAATCAAAAGTATTTATTTTGCAATTACATTAAAAAGTATTTAATATGATTCAGTTCTTATCATTTTTGAAAATTTGTTTCCTAAGTGTTGGCACCATATCTTTCCAAAAAATATTTCACGTTATTAATTATTTGAAAGCATTTATTAAATGAAACCTCAAAATAAAATCAAGTTGAAATAATAAATGATTAAATCAACAAAATCATAATACATGTCTCAATTATCTCAACTCCTTAAAAATAGTTGCTTTTAAAATAAAAACTAAATCACATAAACTAAATTTAATAAAAATATAGAAAATAATTTGAAACGCACAAATGAATTTTTCAATACATAGAGTGTCGAAGGTATAAAATATTTTATATAAATAAAAAAAATCAGTGTAAAATAAGTTTAACTTCAGGTGAAATTAATAAAATCATATTACGGGTTAGAATTATTTAGATTCTTCAAAAATTTAGTCATATTTAAAATAACAAAAAATAAGCTATATAGTTAAATTCAAGATAAATTTCATAAAAAGTTAAAATATATAATTTATCAAAAATCGTAATTTTTATTACATAAAATATTTTTTCCTTCAAAAAATATACCCTCCCTTTTTAAGGGCGGGTAAAAATCTAGTTTTTAATTAAAAGGAATGACATTAAATGATAGTTATTGAGCAAAAATCATGGCTAAGTACAAAATGTATTCTTGTTTAAATAGATTAGATACAACATATTATATCAGTACAATATATAGATACATGAAGAAAAAAAATTCAGTATCATATTAACATGAGTGTTTTAGGGTTTCTGTTACAATTATGAAATTATTGACCCAGCCGAGAAAAAAAAAAGAAATTATTGACCCAGTTTTGTAAAAAATTACATTTTGCCAACATTCAAACGACACCGTTTTATACTCGAGCCCAAGAGGGTAGAGGCCCAATCTCAAAATAAAATGACAAAGCCCACCTACGATGAGATTTCCTGGGGAAACAAACTGGTGATGTAGCTTTTTTTTTTTTTGAACAAACTGGTGATGTAGCTATCTCGTGTCTCAATTCGATCTCAATTCGAGTGTCGAATTCCACCAATCCATTAGGGTTCCTGGGAAATTTTAAGTGCCTTTTGATCAATTGAAGATCTCAAGTTTTTCAATTGCTGTGTGTGTGATGGTGGCAATGGAGATTGGACCAGATGGGTCAGGCTTGATGGAATTGAAGAGGATAGTGGTGAGAGCGAAATATTTGAACTGTGTGACCATTTTCATTTCTATTTCAGAGGTGTAACTCTATCCTTGGTCTCATTTGTTTCTGGAACAGAAGAGTAGGGTACATTTGTATTGGTAATTTTATTTCATTTCTAGAACAATCATAAGCTATTAGGCTTATACAAGGTGTTTATTATATTATCAGTCTAAGTGGAATTGAGTCTCTTATCTAATTACGGTAAATACTTTGAACTGTTAGGGCTCTCACTCAGCTTGCCCTGATTCACCACTTGGTCCAGACGCGTATACGAAACCTTACTTGTTCAAGATTACAATGAAGTTACCAAGAAAAGCAACCAAATACCTAAAGGCAAAGGGGTTCCTAAGTTCTCTTCCGCACTTGAATCCCTCACGATGGAGCCTATTACACGTGAAAATGTAGATGATTCATCAGATTATGCAGAGCGTTTGTCTACCTTGCCAATGATTAGTTGCCGAGAAGCCTCCTTGTCCCGTCAACATGAGGATTCTCTTAGTTTTGGACTGCCTCCAATAAGCACTGGATACTGATGATGTTCCTCCTGGTGCAACCCTTACCGCCCATTTTCTCTACCAGCTGGCCCTTAAGGTAAGTCAACAATGCAGAAATCAATTTGAACTTAATTCATGATGTAGATGAAAGCAAAAACACTACAAGACTTCTTCTGTTCATTTATCTGAATTTTGTGACCATTTCATTGTAGATGGAGTTGAAGTTGGAGATATTTTCACTTGGTGATGTATCAAAGAACGTTGGGAAGATTACGACAGAAGGGTTCTTACATACACTTGTGATCCACAAAACGAATGCGGCCACAAGAAATCGACCACCAACTGGACTGAGCTACTAAACGGATCGAAAGGATGGAAGTGTACTGGTGAAGAAATGGCTTCAAGAGGCTCTGCGTCGTGAAAACATCTCTGTTAACGTGAGGGCACAGCCTGGTTACGCCACGAAACCAGAGCTCCAGGCCATGGTCAAGGCGTTTTCCCAAAAGCCAGTTGTCTTTATTGAGAAACAAAGGGATTATTCAGTTAGCGGCAGCTACAGCCGCTTCGCTTGATGGTGTTAAATGTAAGTGCTGTGTGATACGAGTCAGGGTGTGGCAGCTCAAATCAGTGACCTGATAAACAAAACACTCCAAGCGAAGAAGAATGAGAAGCAAGATTCATCATCACGAGGGCTTCTGTCTTTCCGTGATGCCCTACTTCTTACAGTAGTTGGTTACATTCTCGCTGGCGAGAATTTTCTTACAGCCGGCTTCTCTTGGCAAGAAGAGCATTTTCGATGCTGTTCTCGGGAATCCTTCTGCTGGGAATCTCAAGTTTCTAAATGGGTTGACAGAAGAGCTTGATGATCAGTTAGACATTGATGCCCTTGATGATGATCCATGGACCATGGTGGAAATGGCAAAACATGAGTTTTTGATTTTGCAGATGGTGTACATATACCTTACGACTATGATCCCTAAAGAAGATGCACTTCTGTGTGAGGTTAGACATTTTTAATCACATAAGTTTATAGAGTTGGCACCCAAAGAAAATTCATGCTCTTATTAAGTTCGGCTTTCATTGCGTTTTGATTATCTTTTTCCTGGATGCATCATGTTTGCTGTTATATGGACATCATCTTGATAGATGTCTTAGCTTGGAAACACTGATCTGAGAACTCTATTATAGATGGCTCGAGCAATAACGATTTACTTTGTCGAAGTATGAAGATGAGACCACACCAGAAATTTGAAGTTGCTAGAGTGTAAGGTATCTCTGTAATCTAATGTCTAATATTATAATTAAATTAATATCTGTTTTGAAATTAGTCCTGCAAATTAGTGATATATCTTTGAAGAATCTTGGAAAACATGTTCTCTTATATTGTGTTGCAATTCTTAGTCTACATTGATTCATTAGCTTCTTATAAGTTGCTTGGTACTGTTATCAGTGTTATGAGAAAAGAGTTGATTTTAGAAATTCCAAATCTAGCAAAGTAGCGGAAAGAATATGATTGGGACCCTGTATCTTCTTCTCTTTTCCTATTACATAATTAGTTAGGGGGGTTTATAAGACTTTAGATATTTTGTATTCATTGATACTCGGATGCTTACGTCGGTTAAGCCACTAAACTAAGAAAAAACTATGTAGACATGTGGTACTATCCAAAACTCTAGAAACGTGTTTTTTGTGGTGTCTTTGGATTCTTAGAAATCTCTATTTTTATCTATAATGTTTTTCAGGTGTGAGTGGATTTTATGGAGAGGAGAACGAATAGAACTTTCTTTTCTGATCACAGACCGGTTTGTGCAATATCTGCAATAGAAGTTGATGTGAAGAGTCTGAAAAAGGTAGGTTCAGGAAGTTTATTCTTGTGAAGCTGCAAGATTGGTTGAAGATTGCCATTCACAAAAGCATAGTTTGGTTTTAACTAAGATTGTTACCGTTCTTTTTGAGAACGAAATATATTATTTGGAGAAGTATTTTTTTTCTTCATTGTATAGCTATATGTTTTCTTTTGGCATCAGCCATCATGGTATATATATATTTGATTGTAATTAGATGAGATCAGTTTACATATGGAGTTAAAATCATATTGGCTGCTATCGAACTCTCCTATTGACACTCAACTTTCCACTGAATGTAACTATCAGAGCTGCAATGTCCCATTGATTTCTTCCTACTCAAATTGTTAAACATGTTTATGCTATTCGAGTCAAAACAAACACATAGTGGAAATAATGTGAACATTACAAATCGTACTAAAGGTTTTTCAAAATCATCTTACATGAAAACATATACTTAAACTTTTATTTTTAACAGTTTGCTAAATTTTTATATTTGAAAGTCTCAAACATCCATCACAAACATAACCTTAAATCTTTCTCCTCTTCGCTACTCTCACTCAAATACAAATGACTAAAGCAAATTACAAACTGATAAAACTATTTCTTTTCACATAACAAAATTGGAGGCGAAGCCAAATGCTTAGCAAGTCTTTCAAATAGTTCCTAACTTGAACAAAAAACCCAGACATGCGAACATAACCTTGGATGTTATAATTTTTGCATGACCTTACATATAGTGAAAATAACTTTTTACCTGTAATATCTAACACTATTATAGGAAAAAAACCCGGGCGTAGCCCGGGTATAATCTCTAGTAGCTTATAATGTTCTAAGATCTGAAGAAGTTTCCGGTTCTAGAAATGAAAAATAATAATGGTTGAATATTTAAATGCAAACGTAAATATTAACGTTTACATTAAAAACAATCTTAGCCCATGCATCATTAGTCATAAACAAGCAACTAAATAATGAAATGCTACTCTGTTTTATAAGAAGTTACGAAGTAAGTGAATGTGGTATTAATACTACGAAAAAGTATAAGGAATGAAATAATGAATCGCTTTGTACACTTTGGAGTCACGTTCTCTTTTAAGGACTCGTATACTTGGCCCTCTTTTACAGAAAAAGGTTTGAAAATATTTAACCAAGATGTTGTTAGCCTAACAAACCATCAATCTTGAATGTTTCTTGGTGAGTCATCGATTTCAGGGAAAGTGGTCGAAAAAACTGTTTATAATTTTGTCTTATTGTTTTGTACTGATATTTTCATAATTAAATGGGATGATGTGGGGAAAAAAAAGGGATGATGTATACAAACATACGTGAGAATAAGGCAAATGAAAGGTTAAGTCGAATGTCATACTGTTAAGTTAGGTCCATGATTGGGAAAAGGAACCTAACTCATGCAATCCTTTATTCTCAAGTTTTGCATTTTTGTTTTGTCGTGGGCATGTCAAACATCAAAAGTTCAAAAAGAAAAAAGAAAAAACACCAAAATGCATGACTACAGTTTTGTGACAAATTGACCACGTAACATCTATGAAAGACAAGTGTGAGATTGACGTATAGTAATATTATGAAGCATAATCTATCTTTTTTCTTTTCTTGTAAATTGGCATGAAGCATAAACGCTTTTTGCATATTTGACTCAAAACTCAAAGTGAAATACAAAACTAATTTTTTTTTGTCTATTCACTCTACATGTTCACATTATTTACGAAAATGCAATTAATTTTTTTATTATTTTTTTCGAAAATGTTTTTTAATTCTCTCAACCTCCTCATCTTCAAGTATTTACAAGATTGACATTGACATCAATATTCCAACCACCATGAACAACCAATTTGAAGCTCTTAATGCACCTGAAATCGGTTTACACTCTCTTTCTCAATTATTATGAAGTAAAAACAACATATCTTTCACTTTGTCTCCATATTCATCCAAAAACCTCAACCTTTTGATTCAATTTTTTTTATGGTTGATAGAGCCATTCAATCATACTATTCTTGGTGGGTTACTTTCATTTGAGGTTCTTGGTGGTTGGAAAAGACTTATGTGTTCTAAGGAAGTCTTCTCACTAGTTTAAGGTATGCATTTTTTTTTCATATCTGTTCGCGTAGAAAACTTACTCGTAAGTTATTTGGCTGTAGCCTAGACGATTTATTCGTAAGTTGTCTAGAACAAACGGGTTAGTTTTGCATTTGACCAAATTGTGTCAGATATTTGACTTTTCCTGGACGTAAGTCGTCTCTGGAAAAAAGAAAAATTTCCATATTTTATTAAAGGTAGATGACTTATAAGTAAGTCATCTCAGATTAGTTTTGTAATTAGAAAATAAAACTTAAATATTTAACTTTTCCCAGACGAGTTACACGAAAGTCGTTCAGTCAAACGGCATACTTGAAAGTCTTTCAGGCTAAGCAAAGTCGTTCAGATTTTTTTCCGAGATTCTGGTCAAACCTTGTTTATCCCGAACGACTTTCTCGTAAGTCGTCTGGGAAAAGTTAAATGTCTCAGTTTTTTTCGAATTGCAAACTAACCTGAGACGACTTACAAGGAAGTCGTATGGCTTTCATAAAATATTGAGTTTTTTATTTTTCTAGTCGTAAGTCGTCCTGGAAAAGTCAAATATCTGACACAATTCGGTCAAATACAAAACTAACCCGTTTATACTAGACGACTTACTAGTTTTTTAACAAACAAAGATGGAAAGTCAACTGAAAAATGACATGTTTGGACGACTTACTGATAAGTCGTCTAATTCTTCCAGACGATTTACTGGTATGTCGTTTGCGTCAATGTTTAGTAAACTTTCATTTTCTCAATGTTTACTAATGTGTTGTATTTTGAATTTTTGCAGATGATGCGTCAGTTACATGCAGTGTATGAAGAATGGTTGTTGAAAGACGACTGTTGGGATTTTGTGGTTGATAATTTCCAAGGAGCGAGAATTTTTTTTTTTGAGTGAAAGTTCGAAACATGCTGAACTTGTTACAATGGCTCAAGAAGATTATAACCTGGATATGAGCACATAGTCTGTGGAGATAACCTACTCACTACCAGAAGCAATGATGCAAAAGATGGGTCCAGACACCCCTCCTATTCATGTTACAAGTGAGAGACAAGTTCGAAACTTGCTCGAGATAACCAAAACGCATGGAGTACGGTTTTGTGTATCAAGCCGTAGCAAGATCAGAACGGTTTCAGAGGAAATGGAAGAAGATTATGAAGCTGATGAATGTTTTGAAGATGATGATTTGGTTGAAGATGAAAATCATGATGGAGAGGAGGATGGTGGGGAATATGATGATGGGGAGGATGATGATGGAGAGGAGGATGATAGAGAGGAGGATGCTGATATCTATGATATTGCTGAAGAGGTCGAGGATGGTGAGGATTACAGTGTTTATGGAAAGGTTAAAGATGAGGATGAGGAAGAAGATGATGATATGTGTTTTGAAGATTTCAAAGAGACATGCTATTGAAAGAGGAAGATCGACTGGTAACAAGCTATATGTCAACAAGAGTTTTGTTAGTAAGGATGCACTAGTTTCAGAGCTGCAGTTGACAGCAATAAGGTGTGGGTTCTCCTTATGATTATACAAGTCAATGAAAACTCTCTTTGTGGCAACATGTCGTGTTAGTGGTTGTGGATGGAAGATCAGAGCGAGTGTGAAACATGGGACAAACATGTTTTGGGTAACAAAGTATGTGGAAACTCATACATGCTCAGTGGGAGACCGAATCGCTCAGTGGAAACACTGTACTCTGAAGTATGTTGGTAGGCTTTTCATTGATCGTGTTGGAATCATTGATGGATTGACTCCGTAGCATACCACAGATGCAATGAAGAACATGTTTGGCATGACGCTTAATTACACCACTTCATACATAACACTATTATATGCACAAACATTGGTGAGAGGATCAGCAAAAGATGAGTATCCGCGACTGCCATCATATCTCGAGTAAATCTCCTTAGCAAATGCCGATTCTATCACGGCTATAGAACTTAATTTTGAGAATAGATTTAAGTATATATTTCTCTCTTTTGGAGCTTCTATAAAAGGTTTTAAATATCATAGAAGGGTCATTGTGGTGGATGGGACTCACCTAAGTGAGAAGTATGTAGGTGTTATGTTAGTTGCAGCCGCACAAGATGATAATTTTCAGATATTTCTATTGGCTTTTGGGATCGTAAATCAAGAAGATGAGCCTTCTTGGGAATTGTTTTTCACAAAATTAACTAGTTGTGTATCTGATGAAGAACCTCTGGTGATAGTCTCTTACCGGCACGCGGCCATTAAAAGTGTGTGTGATAAGGTGTTTCCTTGGACAGCCCGAGGAATATATTATTATCACCTTCAAGATAACATTGTCAAAAAGTATAAAGGAAAACATCTCTTGCACTTGGTGAAATGTGCTGTTTATGTTCATACGGTTTCAGATTTTGACCCGTACATGGCTGAGATACAGAGGGCAAACCCGGACCTTGCAACGTATTTGGTGAATGCAGACGTCAGCTTATGGTCAAGGTTTTACTGTTAGGAAGACATGTACAATATAAAAACTAGCAACATTGCTGAATCTATTAACTCCGCACTGAATCGATCTAGAGGATTTCCGATTGATTTTCTGTTGGAGTTCATAAGGGAGAAGCTAGGAAGGTGGATTTGGAAAATGAGAGAAGATGCTTTGAGTCTCCCAACTCAATATAGTCGGGGGTTGAATACTTGCTTGCTGTTCGGTCGGTGATAGCGGATACGATGAGGGTTCAAGAAATTGATGGATGGCGATTCTTTATGAAAGGTGGCAAAATGGACTGTGTGATTGATTTGGAACATGGAAAATGTGATTGTGGTGTCTATGCAGTGGAAAAAATAACTTACTCTCATGTTATAGCTGCTGGAACATCTGCTGGTGTGCATGTCTCCACACTTGTATGTCCATGGTACTCAAATGATTATTTGTTTGCAGGATACTTTGAGAATATATATCCTTGTGTAGGAAAACAAGTTGAGGCACGTACATGCTTTCCTCCGGATATAAAGCGTGGTCCGGGGAGACAAAAGAAATCAAAATGGCAATCTTGGTTGGAGATATCCAGGATGAGAGGACGCTAACCCCGGAAGCAACACAAGGTTTATAGATGCTCAAACTGCAAATAAACTGCCATACGAAACCACAATGTAAGAAATGACTTGGACGACCTTCAAGTAAGTCATCCAGAAGACCTTCTAGTTAGTCGTCCAGTCCAGAAGACCTTCAAGTTAGTCGTCTAGGTATTAGTCTTCCAGAAGACCTTCAAGTAAGTCGTTCAGAAGACATTCTAGTTACTCGTTCAGTCCAGAAGACCTTCAAGTTAGTCGTCCAGGTATTAGTCTTCCAAAAAACATTCAAGTAAGTCGTCCAGAAGACCTTCTAGTTAGTCGTCCAGTCCAGAAGACCTTCAAATTAGTCATCCAGTGTTTAGTTAAGAATTTAAGTGTTATGAACTTATGTGTGTCAACTTCTTTGTATTAAGAATTATCTATGTCAAATTGCATACGTTATGAACTTATCGGTGTCAAATTGCATGTGTTATGAACTACCAGACAAATTTAAGAAGATAACAATCCAACATATAATATTATCCGAAAGGTTCCAAAAGGTCACTGCACAGAAGACTTTTCAGACGACTTAAAGCTAAGTCGTTGAGACACTCCAGACGACTTAACTGTAAGTTTTATAGGTATGTCTTCTGTGCAGAAGATAGGTTACAAAAAAACTTCATCTTATCCTGGTTTTGCTAACATTGTCTTATCTATCATACATCAGCAAAACAAAATAATCAAGTTCAAATACACACATCAGCCTAATCTATCATACAAAATAATCTAATGTAACCTGTTTATCACCCCTCATACGTGTCCAGGTTGTCATCATTGTCCACGTTGTCTATCTCATGGTAGCCAGTAAGCTCTTTAAATATATCCACCGTCATCTTATCCCTCATAGCCTTCCTGTTGCCCTTAGAAAAGTCTTTTTGATTACATGGCATCCCAAGGCTTGACATTCAATGTACCTTAGAGCGTCGCGCCACAATTACTAGATCGGTTCTGAGGTATATTGGTCGGTCTCTCATATGTGAATGGCTCCAGGGTGTATTGGGCACGTTGTTCGTCGGAGGAAGTGCACTCAACAAGCAGATAAGGCACCATGTGGAGAAAATGCTCCATTACCTCATCGAGATCTTTTTGGGAGATACAGGAAACAATGATGTCCCACACGACTAGGCGTCTCTTAGGGATTGATATCCACATAGCAATCCAATGAACTGTCTTTGTAGTTCACTGGCGCATATATATCATCAATATCCGCCCCCCAAAACTTGTTTGATTGGCAAAATGATGGTACAGTGCCTGAATAATAATCCCACGCCCCACCAGGGAGTCTTCTTCCTAAACTGTTTGGGTCGGGCACCGAGTCCTTAAAATACTTGTACTGGTTTCTCCATTGCCGAGAAAAGAGATGATCAAGGAAGCACATTCTCTCGCTCCTGAAGTGTTGTGGGTTAACATCATACCTCTTCCTCAACACATTAATCCAAACATCCATATGCTGCATATAAAATAATATAAGACAGAAGATATCAGAAGACTTACCGGTAAGTCTTCTACATAGAAAATTTACCAGACGACTTACTAGTAGAAGACATAAGTCATAGAAGAAGACTTACACAGTCGTCTAGCCAGGATAAGGAGATCCGGAGGGTTTGATACCACCAAGTTGGAATTTTAAGTGGTTTATCTTTGAGCGGAGTCATGACTGCAAACACAAAATGTAGAAAAGCAATCAGTTTTCATAGACTAAAGCAAGTTATTATGGGAAAAGCAATCACTTACGGATCAGTTTTCAACCCATCAGCGAGCTCCTTTAACTGTTTCTTGTCAATTGGTGCAAAAACTTTATAGCCTGGGAAACATCTCTTGTTAGGAATAATCTTTTGGCCGTGATGGTTGCTGTATAAGGAGATTGCTGTGAGGCAGCAAGTTTCCTTATTCGATCACTTTCCACGGCAAACTGCCAAAGCAGCATTCCTTTTTGTCTGATATCTAGCTTCCTCTTTTTGTACATCTGAAAGAGTGGATGCTTGTTTGTCCAATAAAAGAATGCTCGGTTCTGGACCTTTATCCTCGGGCAAATATGCTACCACTAGACTTAGCTCTTTCGAGGAACTAGGATCCTCCTTAGGATCCTCCTCAGAATCATTCTTATGATCTTCCTTTTTCTTCCTTTTCGCTTTTGCCTCATTAACACTTTCACTCTGCAATTACGATGTACAAGATGGGTTGGTTCCCAGGTTAACCAAAGATCCATTTCAAACATGAAACAAAATCCTTATACAAAATCCATATATAGAAACAAGTACATTATAAACAACAAAGCACATATAAGAAATAAAGCAAATCCAAATTTCAGTTCTTATTCTAAGGACTGTGTCTACTCAATCTCTTTTGATAGGTTTTGGGAGAGGATTTGATACTAACCCCGCGTTCGTGCGTCTGTTTTAGTCGGGGAAGTAGTGTTTTGAAGATCATAAGATGATGTCCCATTTGTGGTGATACCATCCTTCTTCTCCACATCTTCCATCCTATCCGACAGATGCTTGATCTCTTTAAGGCACGTCCCAAACCCTTCCTTCAAGGCATCAGCTAGGTCCTTGAAGCTTCTTTCAATATCCTTTTTGGTCATCCCACCAATACTCGTAGTCACCTCTGCACAAGCCTCTGTAGGAACCTCTTCACTAGCTTCTTCATGTGCCTCTGCAGGTGCCTCTTTACGAGCTTTCTTCCGAGGTCTTGGACTACTTGGATTGTCTTCCTTCACCACAACTATATGTTTCTTCTTTGGAGTCAAAACCGCCGTCTTTGTATTGACCCAAGTACCGGTGACTTCCCAGCAATCCATGGTCCACTTCCACGGTCTCTGATTAAAAATGACTTTAGTTATGTTCTCCGCGGCCGGGTCCTCAACATCAGAGTCCCATTGTGGAAACATTTCACCAATGTCTTTCTCAACAAAGTTGATCACCGTCGTCTGCAGTAAATAGAAAATATGAACTTAGATATTTGAAGGATTAAAAAAGATGGAAAGAAAACACTATGAAGAAGACTTATAATTAAGTCGTCTGGAATGTCTTTCAGCTGGATGACTTAGTAGAAGGCTTATATTTAAGTCGTCTGGAAAGTCTTCAAGCTGGAAGACTTAGTAGAAGATTTATACCTAAGTCGTCTGAATCGTCTTTCCACCCTTGAAAGCCGGTATCGGTGGAGACGGTCTGTTTGGTATGGGATTACCCTAATTAGCACTGAATTCGGGCAGAGCTCTGTACATCCAGATCTAGAGAGCTTGTACAACCCCATCAACAGTGTAACAACCCGTACTATCTTTGCCTTTCAGAGAGTCCATCAGCACCTGAAACGCGATTCTCCCCCATGGATAGTTTTCAAACTGTTCTAAATCCACCACTAGGCTCGTTAGACTAGCCCGTGTAGCGGTTGAGCCCTTTCTCCTTTCAATGTATCCAATGAAGATGGCAAGGTACCCGAACCGCTTGTTATCATCCCGAGAACACTATTTGCATCTCTCAAATGCTTCTATTATCTGTTGAGTGGATGGCTCAGCTTCGACATCAACTCCCAACATCTCCCAGAAAGAAGCCAACTCCTTTGTAACAACACAATTCGGTCTCTCAAGTCCTCGATGTACTCACAGTTCAGAACAATGAAGTTTTCAAACTCTAACAGTGAAAAATTCACCGGTTCTGGACCAACAAGACTCCACAGCTCGTACTTCTTCTTTATGTTGAGCTGAAAATCAAGCATGTAGTGAACCAGCCTTGAAACCCAATCAAATTCCTGCTCTTTGAACTTGATGAAAACTCTCAACTTCGACTCCTTCAGCTCTTCATATTCGTCATCATGAAGAGCATTCTTTAAAGCAGTATGCAACTTCGAACAATCCGTATGATACGAAATGCTCTTCACTGCGGGGGGCTCTTCCCCTAATGTATGTATCCTTTGAAGGAGTTTTAGAATATCCAATTTTTTGTCTCCAAAAAAAACAAAGACAACCATCTCAAACAGACAACCATCCAGTCTAACATTTCAATTATAAGTCTGGAAGACTTTTCAGACGACTTATAATTAAGTTGTCTGACAAGTCTTCTAAGACCTCTAGTAGAAAAATTTAAAGCCGACCTGAAAATTTGGAGAAGATATAGTCGCCTTCGATACATCGGTTATAGATCTGCAAAAATAGACGTGAAAAAGAAGCGCGGTGAGAACGACTATAGATACACCTTAAGTCATAAATTGATAGAGACAACGTTTTATGTTCATCTTTTCGTCAATCAATCACTCAACAGTAAGAGATATAACTTACCGGCGGTGGAGTTCAACGATACGCCTTCAAGAGAAATGACGCTAGGGTTTACAGAGAACCGGCGGTGAGAACGAGACGCAAAACAGCGCTAGGGTTTTCAGAGAAACAGCGCTAGGGTTTCCTCTCAGATCTGACATAGAGGAAGCGGCAGTGAGAATGGTGGTGAGAACGACGGTGATAACGGCGGAGAGATAACTGGCGGTGAGAACGATGGATCAGAGAGAATGGACGGAAATTGCCTTTGAGAGAATCGGCGTTAGGGTTTTCTGAATTTCGCTAAAAATTGAATAAAAAATCATCTTACATATGTCCAGTAAATAATCCGGTTAGGTTTAAAAGTACATTGTAAAATTAAAAGTTCGGTCCGGTTTGGACGACTTACTAGTAAGTCGTCTGATGAATACTATATACATCAGACAACTTACTAGTAAGTCATCTACTGTAAATTTAGGGTATGGACGACTTACTAGTAAATCGTCTAGACCCTAAATTTAACCCCTAAACTAAATTGACTAAATTAACTAAATAAACACGTTAAAAAATCAAATTAAACTTAAATAGTGTTTACTATACACAAAAATAAATGCACTTAGGTAAATTTTAAATTTTTCAAAAAAATATTTATACTTTCCAATATTTAATCCTAAGAACACATGCAATACTACAACAATTGTTGGCAAAACATAAACCAAAGAATATCATAACTCATTACTTTCACTCATCAATGTTGAAAACAATTCACTTTTGTTATATCTTAATTTATATCACTTAAAACATATGTTAATTACATGATTTCAATTTTTTACTTATTAAAATATTTTTTATAAAAATTTTAAATTATTTTTAAGAAAACTATACCAGACGACTTTCAATTAAGTCGTCTGGACGGCTTACTTGAAAGTTGTATGGCTAGAAGATTTGCGGGGGTTAAAAACATAAAAGAAAAATCGTTTTTGTTTGTCTGTTCATAAGGGACTGATTGTAATTTCAATAACTTTTTAAGGTTATTTGACGGCTTATTTGAAAGTCGTATGGCCAGAAGATTTGTGGGGGTTAGAAACGTAAAAAGAAATCATTTTTGTTTGTTTGTTCATAAAGGACTGGTTATAATTTCAATAAAATTTTAGGGTTATTTTTGCACTTGATTCAAATAGAGTTTATTTTACCATTTGGAATCAAGTTGTGAATCATATTTGGTAAAAATCCCTGAAGCATAATCTGTCTTTTAGCAATGTTATTCTACTCCTGATCTTATATACATCATATATATGTGTGTGCGCGCGCGTGTGTAGCCTCCGCCACTGTGTGTGTGTGTGTTCGTGTGTGTGATACTCATAGATGAATAAAATGATATTAATCTAGTGACTATCGTTTTTGTTAGTCTGGGTCAGAAATGTTAGTTGTCGCTTGATGCATACCGATTGTAAATGCTTGAAGATGAGGTGCTATTCATTTTGAAACTATCTTGTTATATATATGTATTTTTTTAAACTTGTACGAAAATAATTAAAAACCTTACTTAATTATATAGATTTGGCTCTTGGAAGTCTAGCGATATCTATAGCAACAAACAATTCTGATTATAAGAATATACATATGCTTTCGAATTTATAGAAAAGTTATAAAGACTTACATATATATATTTCGTATAAAGACTTACATATATATATTTCGTTTAATTACTGTTATAGTAATTTTATCTATTTTCCATTTTGAGTTTATTTGTACGATCAATAACACAATCAAATTAGTAATGGGATATATAAACTAATTGGAGGTGAGGTATCTTAACTAGTTAGAGGTTGGGTATATCCTTTGTCACGTTTGGCAATCGAAGAGCCGTCCATCTATCTTATTAAAGCTGAAGTACAATTTCGGTGTGTTTGGATACTTGGATAAGAATATTAAAAAAATTTGGTGTGTTTGGAAACATGGATTGTAGTCTTTTTTAAAAAAAATTGATTTTGTTTGGAAACAAAGATAGTATCATTAAACAGAAAAATAATGGGCTTAAGTTATTAAGTCCATTATAAAAGAATGTTGTCAATATATATAAGAAAATATAATACAAAGTCCAATTTGAAATACCAACTCAAATTATAGTTTTTATATTTCATATTAAGTTTTTAAAATATAATATATGTAATTATTTATATGATGATACATATTAAATACTATTAATTATATGATTACTTATATGATGGTACATATACAATACGATTAATTATATGATGAAATTATATGATATATAATAATGACTAAGGATGGGTTTTCAGATATCCATACGGGTTTGGTTATGATCGGTTTGCGTTTCGGGTTTTCGAAGGTCAAAGATTTCAGTCCTATTAGGATGTTTCTAAATTTTTGTTTGAGTTTGATTCGGATCTTTGCGGGTTTGGTTTGCGTTTGGATAACCTATTTAAATTATTTTTAAAGTTTTAAATCACTATATATTTTAAATTTCTCAAAATCTATAAATAAAGTAATATATTACCTATAAATTTAAATAACATATGTCAGAATACCTAAGCTTAACATATCAATTGGTTCGATTTAAAATTTTGGATACGAAATCAATAACTATTTTAAGTATTTTTGGTGATTTGAGTATACTTTAACTATTTCAGATATTTGTTTTTGACTATCTTTATATATTTTCAAGTATTTTAAACCAATTTAAAAGTATCATTTTGATGTTTTATATACGTTAAATATAAAAATAATTAATATATAAGTATATAAATCTATTTTTAGATAAATTCAGGTACATGAATACTTCGGTTCGGATCCGATTCGGTTCTCTAACTAACAAAATTTTGAATAATTCGAATATTTAATCAATTTATGTTCAGGTTTGGTACTATATTTACGGATTGGTATCAGTTCTTTTCCTCAGATTCATTTTGCCAAACCCTAATAATTATATGAAAAACAAATATCATCATATTTTTCAAAATATACATCCGCGGAGGTGCAGAGATCAAAGTCTATAATCATTTATTTTAACAACAAGCCAAATAAAAATGTTGATTGAAGAGCGAATAAAACAAAACTAGAGAAATACTTAGTTTACGAGAGACACTCTATGTGTCAAATTTATTATAAAGAAAATTTTATTAAAATAAATAAATTCAATAATTACAAACAAATAATATATTTCATAAAAGTGAAAAATAATATCCGCGCTTTCGAAGCGCGGGTCAAAATCTAGTATCCTTTTCAAACAGAAAAAACGTTCCGACAATATTTTATTTCGAGCACGCAGTCTTAAATATGAAGCAAAATTTTATTATAACCATTTGACAAAAAATGGAAGACAGCTACGGACTTTTCTACTGAACCACATAAACGTAGTTATCCTGAATTAAGCAAAGCGCATAACCAATAGCTATTTTTATCGTAAAAATGTTAACAAGAACAATGTTCAAGCCTATCAAAGCAATGAAGTGAATACATTAGACTAATAAAATGAAGACAAACCCACTCTATTAAAACCTAAAATGGTAAAATTGATTCACGCAAAAGACAAGGAGTGTGCATGATAATCTTTGGCTGAGCAGTAGATTTTTTGGCCTTATAGATGGAGATGAATGATCATTCTTTTACGGCTTTGTGAAGTATATTTCACATGATATTCGTTTAGTTTAGAGTGTCAAGATTGCTAATTATTTTTGGATCACCTGGATATATGCAGCCATGACTTAAAATTATATTAGGTCAGTAACCAATAGTGTAGCGGTAAGTACTTTAGTTTACCTAAATGGTTTGGAAAAAAAGAAAGAAATGTTCAAATACTTGATTGTAAATTTTAAGCAATGAACTTCAAATTGGAGCATACAGTTACTATAACAAGCCAGCAAAGAATCTATTTTGAAACCAGTTGCAATATCAATATCAATGTATAATGTCATGTTCTAAACTTCTGACCCAAACTATATCACAGATTAAGATATTCTTTCAAGATTATGGTGGGAAATATCACATGAATCCAAAGGTTTTCCATGGTTTGCGTGAAAGAGTCTTCAGTTCCCAAAGAACAAAGAAGGATTGAGATTCAGAGATTTGGAAACATTTAATGATGCATTTCTTGACAAGCATACTTGGAGAATGTTAACAAATCCATACACATTTTTGCCAAGAATTTTTAATGTCGAGTACTTTTGATATTCAACTTAACTAGAAGCTACAACTAAGGGGCTGACTGGTTTTCCGGCTACCACCCGCAAACGCAGCTTTGCGGTTCATAGCGGTTGTTGGCGTTTCGAAACAATTACAGAAAACGTTACAAATCGCTTCAAACCGCTCCGAACCTCTTAAAATTAAAAGCTGATTCCAGCTAGCGTTTGCGGTTGCGGGAGGATAAATTTTTTTCTTTAAAAACATAATAAATAAAAATAATACTAAAAATATCCAATAAAAATTTTAAATTGAAATAATAGAAATTGTAAAATGTATTCATATTATATTTCAATTTATATTATAAAATTTTAAAACCAAAATATTTTCTATAAATTTTTAAAATTTAATAATATGATTTTATAAATATAAATTTTATATTTATCATATCATTATGATTTTTAATATTTTTATAATTACATAAAATGTAAATATTGTTAAATTATTATTTAACAGATGTTGCGTTTGGTAGTTTACCAGTCATAAGAGTCCCGCAAATGCAACAATTTCTAATAGCTGTACCAGTCATACAAATCGCTAGAAAACGCTTAAAACCGCAACCACTTGCACCCGCAAACTCCCGCAACCGCAACCGCTGCGGTTACACCAGTCAGACCCTAAGAGATACCAACCTTATGGTGTCAATAAATTTATGAAGTAAGGTACTCGATTTGTGATTGGGGGTGGAAAGTGTCTAATTGTATCAAGATCATAAGTTGCCCACCAATCTTCTAAAATATGTTATACAACAACACAATATGAGAGTCTCAGACCTTGTGTGCTATGAGGTAATACTCACATTTGGAAACTCCAACAAGATCGAGAGTATTTATGTGAAAAATATTATCAGTTGTTGACAACTCTGCACTTACCTCATTTTGAAACAGTTAACATCTTGGCATGGTGCCATAACAAATCAGGAGCACCTACCGTTCGATCGTGCTATATGTTAATGATGAAAATTTTGGTTATTCGATAATAAACTAGTACTGCATGCACGGGATCCAAAACTAAAACAGAAATACATGCAATCTGAATATGATATCTACGCTAAAACATTAGATGTGGCATATTCTATCTAAGGCCATTGGAATAACATCAAAGATTGTCAACAAGGGGATTCAAATTGATAGAACATGTCCACATTGTTTGGTTGTTGAGTAAACAATAAATCACATGTTAGGTAATGTCTTTGGTCTTTGCAGACATGGAGAGCTAATCACTTTACAATTGGATTTTCACATTTTATTTTGGATGATCTTGAAATGATCATGAGTCATATATTGATAGGTAATCAGTAATGTGCAATACATCAAACAGTAGCACCTATCTTGATGTGCAGAATATGGATAATAAGGAATAATCTCATCTTCTAAGGAAAAATAATTAATCCAATATGAGACACATATATGGTGCGTGCTGAGGCAAATAATTGGCTTTCATAAACATTCGGAAGCACAATGTTAATCTATTGCAAAAGCCTTATTGACAATGTTGCCAAACTCTAGCAAAAAAAAAAAACACCTCCAAGATCATTCAAATGTAATTATTATGATACATTCAACCACACATCTAAAATGCAATGGAATGTTGGATTTTTATTAATCCGAATGGAGTGATAAAATATTTGGGAATGGTTTCTGTTGTTAAAGCTACTTCAATGTGACAAGCAAAGTAAAAAGCTTTACTAAGTGTGATACAAAATTGTTCTTTAATGGGGTTTCACATATTATTCTGAAAATGTCTATAAAGTTCTAGTAGCAATGATGGCAGATGATTACCACAACTATGAAATTATATTGCAATGTCGATATATATATAAACCATTAGGTGAAGATATTCATCAATGTATTTTTCTTATATGTTTCCGTGATACTAACAAAGTTACCCTACATATACTAAAATGGACTAAATACTGGTGCTTTCTTTTCAAAATTAGGTAGAGATCCGTGCCTTGCGCGGAGTAAATGAAATTATTTAAAAGTAACTAACATTGTTATATTTTTGTTCATAATTCTCATCGAATATTATATATAAATTATAAAATGTGTTATATTTAATTAAGCATATAATATTCTTATAAATATTTGTATAGAGCAATATTCAGTATCAAACATTAAACTATAAGAAACAATCGATCAATAATGGTCATTATCTATGTCAATTGGACAAAATAGACACACTAAACAATGTATTGGGCCTATTAAAACTTGAATTTCTATGTCAAAGATACACAATGGTCTTATTCTTTCTAATTAATTTGTCAATGTCAACGAACTGCTTACAATTTTAATATTGAGCAATTTGAAAAAAAAAAGAGAGTTAGGATTCCTTCGACGAAAAGCTACATGTTCCTTTCAAACCAAATCTTTCAAGCTTGTAACCGGATCAATCTTCTTCCTTCTTTCTTTCTTATTTTCCAAGAATCTTACCATATCGAGATTCTTACCCGACCAATTTATGTCTCAAATTATCGGTGCATGTCGATTTTTTTACTCCCTGATTGATATATTCCATTACCAAATTAATTATCAAATTTTTTATTTGAAATAGTTGTAAAAATAATTGTTCCTTTCTTTTTTGGGTCAAAACTGTTCCTTTCTTGGTATGATTTTTCTTTATTGTTGGGTATCAATTGTTTTTCAAGGCAAACGATTTTTAAAAATATATATATTTATATATTAATTTTATACAATTAGCTATAATTTGTCTACTGCTTTCATCTAATTTCATATTAATATTCAAAAGTAAAAGTTATACTTTGAATATTTGAATTAGTTCACCTTTCGATAAATCATATATAATGATTTATACCCATATAAGATCCACTAATTGTTCGAGCTCGAATATGGGTCTCTTCTTGCTCGAATATAGGTTTGTTCTTATCGGTTTCTGATCATTTTGGACATAAAATTTTAAACCCTATTAAATCCAATATCAGACTTTTATTTTTATTTTAACTTTAAATTTTTGAGAAAAAATCTTATATATATATATATATATATAATGTGAAAATAATTATTAATAAGTTGAAATGATCTATTGGTGATAAAATTGTACTTGTTCTTTCACAATCTGGGTTCAATTATTAAAATGTTAAATTTTATATTTTTAAAACATGGATTTCAATTTGAATGAATATGCCCAAATTTTTAAAACTATTTTAACAAATTTTAAGATATTTCATGACTGAATGTGATAGTGAGCGGACACACATAATCCATTTTCACTAATAATGCATTACAAAAGTATAATGTAATTAATCAAAATCAGAATTCAAACTTATTTTAATGTGATTTATATTGATACTTCTAATCTTTCTTTTATAAAAAAAGTTGATACTTTTAATATAATAATAACTTGTCATGGAAAGTTCTAAATCGTTTCGTAATTTATTGTAAATTAGATTCATATAGGAAATTTAAAAATTAAACTATTATGAGATAAACAGAGTTTTTTGTTATTCAAATACTTAAACAAAAGATGAAAACAACAAAAAAATGAGTGATTGGCATTTATTATAGGGAAAATATTAGAAACATAAAAAGAAAACTTAAAAGGAAAAAAAGAAAGAAAAGAAAAGTCGCTCTTCTCCTTCACAACTCACTCTTGTCACTCATCTCTCTCATCTCATCTCCACAAAGCAGACAATCATAAGCAATCAACCCGTAAAGAAAGAGTTTTTGGGCAAACCGTAAAGAAAGAGTTTTCCTTCATATTACTTTTTGCTCCAGCTCTGTTTGAATTTAGGATCAATTCTTCTCTTGATCTTCTACCTTCTTGGATCGTTTCAATTTGACCCATATTTGCTTTTCTTCTGTGATTAGACTTCAGTTTTCTGATTTTTTTCTGCCCTAGTCTCCTAGTATTTTTAATTTGAGTGTAAATTTCTCATCTGGGTAGTCACGGAGAAAAGAGTTGTGTTTCTGATTTGTCTTCAATTTTTTCTTCTCCTCCCCCTCATCCTCCTCTTTGTTTCTGTTTCATTTCGCATCAATGGCAGTGCACACCATTCAATTACCGGCAAATCGGATTTACAGTGGAATCTCCCGGAAACCTTTCACCGTCCAATCAAAATCCAAACGATGTCATTCGACTCGGTTGCGGATTTTTGAACCACTGCTATTTCATATCGGTATTGGCGTCACTCTTGAGAAGGCATTAACTTGACAAAGGCAGCTGTTTGAGAGGTGTTGAAGTAAAAAAAAAAAACGGGAAGACTCTTCTCAGATTTCTAGTACGAACTCCATTTATAACTTTTTTCAATTTCTGGTGAGTTGTTGGATGGCCACAAACACTTTTATGAAATCGGTTATTTACTAAACAAACCGATTACTCATATGTTATAATAATGTACTTATAAAAAAATGTATAATGAATGTCACAATGACAATTGATGTAAATTTTCTAGTAATTAAATGTCATTTAACCAAGAGGGCTGAGAAGAGCTGTAAGCTTGCCACATCAGCTAAAATGACACATTTGTAAATAAGATACCAAAGCAAGGTTACTATTTTTAATTGCTTCTCCTTTAATAAGAAGGGGATGTTTCTTTACTTCTCAATGACTAATTTGAAGTGATATTTGTGAAAAACAAGTGATGTCAAGATATATGATCAAATAACAGATTTTTACCAGTTCAATGCAACAACTACTATAAAGTTAAGCCTAAAAATAGAATTGGATATGTTAAAATTTATGTTATGCATTATAATTTTATGGTTTATTCCATTAATGTTTTACAATAAAGGGACAATTATGAGATGTATTCTATATTTAAATAAAAAATTTAAATTTAATTATGAAAATATGTAAAACAAATTTAAATTTGATAAATAGTATATATTTATGCAAAATAGAGTATATAACACACTAAATATTACAATTATATCATATGAATTCTAGAATGACTAACTTATCATTTTTTATTTTAATTATGCTCTCATATTATAGAATGTGGTCAAATATAGTGTTACCTAATATTTAAACATTTAAATGAAAACTAAAAAATTGCAAATATAATCAAACAAAAAAATTACATTTTAAACATTATTTCTCATTTAAATCTTAAACACTTAACATAAACAAAATTATGTGCATATCATTTTAATATTTTAATTTTCTTCTCACACATACCATTTTGTTGTACACAATAGTTTATGTATAATACCAACAAACTAGAAAATATATAAGATTATAATATTCTTGATCTCTATCAGTCTGAAAATTCTCTATCAGGTTATTTTATTGCAATTATTATAAAGGGATTCTTTCAAAAACGATTCAAAACTTGTGGCTAAACACAAAGGTGACCTCACTCTTTTTAGTTTTTCATTTGTCGTATTCACCCTATAAGTTTAAACTATTCACAAAAATACCATTATTTTTTTTCTTCGGAAAATGATTATTTTACTCAATCATTCTTCATCTTCTTCTTTTATTTATAACATTACCCTTGTCATCAATATAAAAACCACCATGAAGAACCAAGTTCAATCTATAAATACTAAAATCAACATCTACATCTTCATATTCTCATGGAACTAATCAAGTTCATTATTTTTTTCAAAAACGAGTGAGTAACTTTCATTAAAAAGTTATGTGTGCTTGGAGAAGCTAAACATGAATCTCACTGGATCTAAGAATGATATTTGATTTTTTTTTTCAGATCTATTTCGCTAAGAAGACTTCGAGTAAAATCCTTGGGAAGTCTTATAGTCAATGCATATGTTAGTTTTTCAATTCAATTTTGTACATTTTTCATTAAACACTTCTCTAGAAGTCTTCTACCTTTTCTTTGTAAAACAAAATCTATTATATTTCTCTAGAAATCTTCTCAACAAGCATGTTAATTTTTCAATTGACCGAAGTTTTAAAGAAATTTACCTTTTCCATAGTAGACTTTTGGAGAAGTCTTCTTCCAAATATTCTTGAGAAGTCTCCTACAATCACATGAAGTTTCCAAAGTTTGGTATGAAGTAAGCATAGGTTGGTTTTGCAATTGACAATAAATAATAAAATATTTAATATTTAAATTACAAAATTAAATGCTTGAGAGGTTTTCTGTAATTTTATTTTGAGATTATGGTCAAACATTTGGTTTTGAAAGCAGACTTCTATAGAAGTCTTCATGTACAAAACAAAATATACATTATATTATTTGAAACTAGAACCTTACAACTAGAATAATAAAAATAAAATCAAAATGCATTTTGAATTTATATTTTACTTGTTTTTTGTCACGAAATGCTTAAAAGTAAAAAGCTTAAGCCTAGAAGTTTACCTCATAGGGTTCCAAATGAATGACGAAGGGCCGTTTTTGCTAGAAAATGAGAGAGAGAGAGAGAGAGAGAGAGAGAGAGAGAGAGAGAGAGAGAGAGAGAGAGAGAGAGAGAGAGAGAGAGAGAGAGAGAGAGAGAGAGAGAGAGAGAGAGAGAGAGAGAGAGAGAGAGAGAGAGAGAGAGAGAGAGAGAGAGAGAGAGAAGAGAGAGAGAGAGAGAGAAGAGAGAGAGAGAGAGAGAGAGAGAGAGAGAGAGAGAGAAGAGAGAGAGAGAGAGAGAGAGAGAAGAGAGAGAGAGAGAGAGAGAGAGAGAGAGAGAGAGAGAGAGAGAGAGAGAGAGAGAGAGAGAGAAGAGAGAGAGAGAGAGAGAGAGAGAGAGAGAGAGAGAGAAGAGAGAGAGAGAGAGAGAGATAGAGATAGAGAGAGAGAGAGAGAGAGAATAGAGATAGAGAGAGAGAGAGAGAGAGAGAGAGAGAGAGAGAGAGAGAGAAGAGAGAGAGAGAGAGAGAGAGAGAGAGAGAGAGAGAGAGAGAGAGAGAGAGAGAGAGAGAGTTTCCGACTCTCGATATTTGGGAGAAAGCAAAATCAGAGGAGAGTGATCGAATATCATGGATGATTCCAGTGAGTTCCTTATGCTGATTGGTGCTGTTGATTTCTCCTATGAGCATTGAGTTTTCAGAGAAGATTTTAAGGTTAGATCTCCAGTTCCATCGCCTTGTGTAGCGCCAACAGGACCGCTAACGCCTCGGCCATCAGCGGTGAAGCGACGGGATCCTGAGCGGTGGATCCTTTAGAAGGGGTTGTGATCGAAGGTCTTGTAAATTTCCAAGCCAAACCTGCTTTCTTCTATCTTTATCCCATGCTGCATTTGTCTTGAATGTGACAGATCCGATCGCGGTTAGGTCTTCGGTGTGAGGTATGATCATGGGTTGACCATTTGAGGTTACAACTTTCTTAGAGTTATGATTCTTCGTGCAGGTGATAGATGTTTATTCTAAAAGATGAGGACATTTCTTGAGGTCTATAGCACCCAAAAAATCCATGCTATCACATTGCTAGTAATTCCTGAAGGAGGTAGACGAACACCATTTTCAGAACCTCGAAACAGGTTTTTTGAAATACATTTCCACAGCTATGTGAACTATATGAAGTAAAAGTACAAGATTCTAGACATCCTTAGCACATTGACAGTTGAAAAATATGAATTTTGGTTTCCTTTTGATTGCATCTGGGGCAATTTGTGTCTCATCCAAGGCCTTTTTCTGCAGGTTTTCTCCTAAAGGGAAGGCGTCTGCTAAAGCTGACCAAATGAGAAGCTTCAGCTCCCTTTATGCTTAGGATCAAGCATTGGATTTGAGAAGCCAATCAGGTATGATCGATTCTTGCTTTGTTCCACTTCATGTCAGAAATTAGAAGGTTAGCAGCTGTTAGATCTAGGTCAGCTTCCTTTATTGGTCCAAAGGGTTTTGTGTTGTTGTCAAGTGAGATCTATATGTCTATCCACAATCGTATAATTTGGCCATTCCCAGTTTTTTGCCTAGGTTTCCGATTAGGTCTCTGCCATGAAGGATGATTCTTCACCCATGTGAGCATGATCCTAGCCGAGATGCTTCAGTTATTTTTTGATGTTGGCAATACTTTCCAGTTATGACATGAGCTAGTAAACAGTCTGGAACTGTAATGATCTTCCAAGCCAATCTAACTAGCAGTGCTTGATTATAATTTGAATATCTCTAAAACCCAGTCTTTCTCTTGCCTTTGGTTTTGATAACCTTCCATAATCCAACACATTTTCTTTTCCTTTTTCATTTGAGCCATCCCATCAGAATCTTGTGAGTGTTGATTGAATTATTTTGTATAGTTTCGCTGGGATTTGGAAGCCGGACATGGTGTAGGTTGGAATAGCAGTCGGCAAAAACTTCAATAGCATGAGTTTTCCAGCTTTTGACATGAAGCGTGTTGACAAATTCAAGTATATTGGTCGTATTCTATCCACAATCGAGGTAAACATGTCTTTATTTCTTCTACCAAAATGTTTAGGGAGGTCCAGATACTTTCCTAGTCCACCAACCTTGCTGATACCTACGATTTCTTGTGCTGCTTCCTGTGTTTCAGGTTGTGTTTACGAAGAGAAAATTATGGATTATTTTGCCTTGTTTATCTTCTGATCCGAGGCATTTCCGTAATCAGAGAGGATCTTTACAAGGGTATCACAGCTTTTGAAGTCTGTTTGACAGAAGAACATGGTACTATCTGCAAAGAGTAGATGATTGACCCGTGGACTTGTTCTAGCAACTCATATACCTTGTAGAGATTTATGCTTTTCTGCATAGACCAGACAACACTTGTAAGACCCGATCCCGGCCGACTAGGCCGCGGTCGACGCCTCACGTCGCTCGGTCCACTTCCTGGCCGAACCTCTTAATTTTTTGCCCTTTTATTTAAAATATCGCCAAAAGGCGAGGGCTAACTTAGACCTTAGCTAAAGACTTCCTTTGTCATTAATAGCTTAGATCATTTCAACAGATACACAGCGGATTATTCTTTAATTAACTATTGGTCTAAAACCATTTAACACTTGTCTGGTCGAATCACCTTAGCATTGGTCAGTTTACTCAACTACCAATCAGCTTAAAGGTCAATCCTAAACCCAAACAAAGTCATACGATTTTGAGGTTCAATTCCCCTAAACCATTCTATCTAGATCTATGCAAACATAGCTAGATCATACCTTTGCCACATCCATGGAGCTGGTTAGCTCATCGGTCCACCATTGACTTGAACTACACTTCATTGTCTACTGGACCACGATCACTCAATGATCTTACTTAAGGTCTTTATATTGATTCCTGCATTAAACAGCTCCCCTAGGTTCTTAGTCATTTAACCAACCATCCCCATAGACTAAAGTAATCTTTGAGAAGTCTTCGAAAGGATAAGGATATGCATATGGCCCTTTTTGGCTCATGCACACTCCCTTGCCTTATAGGCAATAGTACCAAGTCTATCTTTTGGACTAACAAAGCCCATAATAATCCTAAGTCAATCAACCAACCATCCTCACATGACTTTGGGTTCGATTAGTCTTCATCTCGCCTGACCGGCCTTGGGACTTAACCCAGACAAAGATATGACTTATTCATACCAACCGATGTATTCATTAATCAGGTTAGTTACAACACCTTGTTCCATTATCTATGGTCAGGTCGTCCATACTCAACCATGATCAATCCTTACACGACATTCCTTGAACAGTCACACTTAGGCTTAGTACTTATGGTCAACTAGGTGTTTTCCTGCACCATGTGCATAAATAAAACTTTTAAAATATAAATTTATTTTAAAATATAAATTTTGTTAATTTTTGATTTTTTTAATTTTTAATTTTATTATTTGCTTACAATATACAATCTTAATTTAATCATATGTAAAACTTTAAGATTTAAAAAATATTTTTATTCAATGTATATTTAGTAATATACTAATATATATGTATATCTTTTTGTAAAATATATTAAATCAAATTTTGTAAATGTAAGAGAAAATTTTGTTAAGTGTATAATTATCAAAACATAAAACTAAATAATTTTCTAAAATTTGTGGATCTTAAAAATAAACTAATAGTATTGGATTAGAAAATTACATTTAAAAACTGTATAATTTTGAAGAATTGTTTTACTAATAATAATTATAAAATAAAATTAACTTTTGAAAAATCCAAAATAATATTATATTTCTTTTTATAACATAATATTATTTATTGCTATATTAATGATGATCTATGAGTTATTACCATATTTTAAAAATTACTAAAAATATAAATCAACAATAAAGTAAATGTCCATGTCACTATTTAAAGAAAATTATTTGAAAAAAATATATACTTATAAAAATATAGCTATTGCTATATTAATGATGATTTATGAGTTATTACCATATTTTAAAAACTTACTAAAAATACAAATCAACAATAAAAGTAAATGTCCATGTTACTATTTAATGAAAATTATTATTTCTTAAAAATATACTTATAAAAATATAGCTAAATAATATTTCGAAATTTTAATTATTATTATATTTTTATTTAATTTATTATTATTTTTATATTAATTATGATATATAAATTATTACCATATTTTAAAAACTTACCTTAAATATAAATCAATATTAAATGTAAATATGTCATAATTATCTATAAGTTATTATCATATTTTTAAAAAAATATCTTAAATATAAATCAACACTAAATGTAAATATCCATGTCATAATTTATTTCAAGCCATGTCATCAATGTTAGTGTGCCATGTCATAATTTTTCTTTCAAAATTAATATGGTGATGACACATGTCAAAATCACTTCTCAAATATAGACTAGGGGATGACACATAATACTGGCCATACACTTCGTCATGACTCTTAGCCAATCTCGAAGTTATCAACCCTGAGGTTGACATCTTGGATAATCACATCAATACCCATCATCCAACAACGTGACTATCTATACTACCACTCGGCCATCGATCCACCGTCATGGAACATGAACCGACCCTTAGTCATGATAAGCCATCGTCTACTTAGAATGTACTGACATAATCGGCCTTCCATTGCCATCATGTGGATCTACGTCCTACATAAGGCATATGGCGCCTATCCTACTTACCAACCAGAAGTTGATCGTAAGATATCCCACTTAGCCCTTGCGGCTAGAACCATCCATCCATTAACCATGGATCATGGTTCAGACATCAATCATGACGTATGGATTGCACTAGCCATTAAGGCCTTCGCTATTTCCTTACACTCATGTATTGACCTAACTGATAACCTATTGCCATCGTGTGAGTCCATGCCCAACACAATGCAAATGGTGTCCTTATATCCATCGAATCACTCGTACCCTTTTTGGTCCCGTTCCGTTCGTACCCTTTCGGTCCCAACTCGTTCGTATCCTTTCGGTCGACCCGTTCACATCCCATGGATCATGATACGTTCGTACCTTTTGGATCACAACACGTTCGTACCTCTTGGAACACGACACGTTCGTACCTCTTGGATCACAACATTATCGCAGATCTTGGATCATAGTATATTCGCTTTTGGATCACGATGCACCCTTTGGTCATTGGTACCCTTTGGTCCTCATACCCTTTGATACTTGCAACGCTTGGTATCTCGTACCTTTTGGTTACTTGCATCCTTTGGTATCTCACAACCTTTGGTAACTCATGAATCTTGGCAACATGCAACCCTTGGCGACTAGTACCACTTCGATCCAACATATCGACTATGGTTAGCGATCAACGCAACCGACCATGACACCAGGGTCTATGACTTGGTAATATGGATAACTACCACGTTCTCTATATTTATATATATCATGTAGACATAATAATATAAAGATAGATAGATAGAACCACTTACAGCCGCGATCGCCCTTGCCGGTTGGTCTGCTCGTCTCCCGGCTAACCGCCCTTGGACCCTTGGTCCATTACGCCTAACTCCTTTCAGGAATAGGTCATCCTATTGGCCTTAGTGACTTATATAAGCCACGGCCTCATATGGCTCAAGCCATAGGCATCAAACTCGGATCAAGCCCTTATGGCTTTGATCGCATATCTTGCCCTTATGGCTTCGATCCTCGTTTTTCTTTGGGGGATCTCTGTGTTTAGGACGTGTGTCCTTTGTCTCTGACTGAATCAGACAGAGAGAAAACTGAATGAATAAATCCCTGGACGTGCTCCCTATTTATAGGAAATGAGGGGGTAAGTCTTGCCCCACGAACAGGCACGACTTGCACCGAAAATGCATGACTTAGAAAACAGGTTGCACCCTTTTGTTCTCTTGCACCCCAACGCCTATCAGGCCATTATATTGGATCAGGATTAAGCCCAAACCATCCCCCAGGCCCCCTAGACACAGCCCACGGCCTTGCCCAAGAGCCCACCGGTCCATGGACCACATGGCTGGACCACCCAGCCCGCCACCGGCCCAGACCCAGACCATCGACCCGAAACCCGAACAGTCCGTCTAGCTGAGATGAGCTGACTCCCAGCTGACCCAGCTGAGTGAGCTAGTAGTCCAGCTAGTGGAGCTGACTTAGTAGTGATCGAGCTGGAGTACACTCAACTGAGCTTCTCTGAGCTGGTCGAGCTACTCGTACACTTCGTCCAGCTACCGTCTAACTCATTTTAGCTGTCTATTTGTTTCTCAGTCTATTTTGTTAAGTCTTTTCATACTTAACCTTTGTATTTTGACTATGGAACGCTTGCCTTTGATCACAACGATCGGCTGGTTCGTTTCCTCGAACCATAGTCCGTCCCGACAATCCTTCTCAGGATTGGGGGCGTGACAACACTTCTCTGCACAAGAGGAACATATGTTGAGATAGTGGATCTCCTTGTCTTATGGCACTGTAAGGTTTTACTTCCTCGTAAACTGCATCATTGATTTATGTGTGACTGTTGATATACATTGCATAATCCAGTTTATTCATATCTCATAACATCCCAGCCTTTTAGTACATAGGATTTGACATGCATGTTTTAACAGCCATTGTATATTTCTATTATGCTTTTGACGTCTTGAGGAAGTTTAAAACTTCATATGTAATCGGAACATTATCTAAAATTGCTCTTCTTAGAACGAAAGCTGACTGATTCTCTGAAATAGTTGAAGCTAGGACTAGATTTAGATGGATTGATAGGATCTTTGAAATAATTTTGTAGTACACATTGCATAATGCAATGGCACAATAATCCTCCACTCGTTTTGCTGTTGTTGTTTTTGGAATCAGTGTGCAAAGGTCTTATTTAAACATGGTGTGAGGTATCCGGAAGTGAAGAATAATTGGATTACCCGTGCAACAACTTCTACAATTGTTTCCCAGTTTGCTTGGAAGAAACTCGTTGAAAAATCATCTCAAACTGATGTCTTATCAGTATGGATGTCATTTGTAACTGCTTTTACTTGGTTTAAACACGTAAAATAAATGAATATATCAAAAAATTAATGATACTAGATCGTTTTCCGCGCTACGCACGGATAATTTGTTTATAATTTTACAATTGAATATGTTGTCTAAATATGAGATATTGTAGAATCATTTTGAAGTTTTTTGTCCCGTTTCAATAGGATGATTTGTCTTCATAACTATTGAAGAGGAGTAATGGTTAGAGTTTATAATGGAGTGAGCCTCCATTGTAGTCTATGTTTAAACATTTCCTTATAAAATTAATAACTTTTTAAAAAGATCTATAAATAATTATTTTTAAGCTAAATGTATAAAATTATTGTTTCAATATCATGAAAAAGCTCATGTCGTTTGATATAAAATCTGTCTAAATATTACACTACATATATGTATTTAGAAAGCTATGATTTAAAAGAAGAGAGAGAGAGAGCTATGGTTTATAAATAAGTAACTTAACCTGGAGTGACTCTGGTTGGTTAGTCGGGACTCGGGAGGAAATCAGGAAAGTTAGACCAAGATCATTGTGACTAAATGCAGAGGAATAACTATTAATAGAAACATTTCGTATTTCATTTCTAATTCAAACAACATTTACATTATATGTAGGTTTATAGTGAATATGCTTCCTACGTTCATATGCCTAAGTCAAGGTTTTCTAATGAGTAGGCACTTACTAATCCTCATACTTGCATCGTCTTCTTTATATGAAACTTAACTTGCTTTTTAAGCAAAAAAAAAAACTTGACTTGCTTAAAAGAAGGAAAATAAGTTATATCTTTTTTTGGTACAAAAGTAAGTTATATATTTCCAACATTTTTTAAACACATTAGCTGATACCACGAAAGTATAAAATACGTACATATCATGACATAGATATCATATGTATTTTTATTTAGAATAAATGTAAAACTTTTCTTAACAAAATTACTTAATTATTGTTTAAATATTACAACTTCAAATAGTTTTATGTATAACCTGTCTACATATTATATTACACATGCATTTAAAAAATTTCTAATATGTTCATGATTAGATGTGTCTATAAAATTTGTGTTTAAAAGATATATGTATTAAAATTTATATACATATTAAAATTTATTTTTATTATAAATGAAATTTTTTTATTATAAATGATTTTTTTGTGATTAACTATTTTAATAACTTTTAACCAATCAAAATTTAATGATCACAATTTATTTATTCAAAATTTATAATTTACAGTTATTACCTAATAAAACATATTGAAAATGTAAATTTATATATATTTTAAATATATTTTTCTCCAAAACATTGATAATTTTGAAACAGAAGGCGTATAACTTAAACATCAAAGTTTAAAATAAGTACTTTTATTTTGTGGATAACTGATGATTTTAATTAATTTAGTGCAATTAGACAAAATTTATCAAATATGTGGGTAGTTGATGATTTTAATTAGTTTAAGTAGTTGATTGATGAGTCTAAAAGTTTTGGGGTGGGGAATGAATTTGGGTTTGAGTGGTATAGGCGGTTCATAGTGACGTCAACCCATACTCTCAATATCACCTATAACTTTTGGGAGAAATAAGAAAAAGAAAAGAGATGTGGTAGTTAGAGATGATCGTTTATGCTTTCTTGTCATTATCTCATTCATGTTTTGCAATCGTTACTGAGTTTAAAACATTCATCTTTGCACCATCTTAATATGTACATGATCTTCAAGAAAAAAATATGGACATGATCTTCAAGAAAAAAATATGGACATGAACTGTATATAGTGTTGCCACACTTGGCGCACATCTGTGAAGAAGAGCCTTTGGTGGCCTTACTTTGACAACCGCCGCAGGTAATATAATACCATGCACTGTCATGCTCAACATAATCAATTGTCGCTATGTAGTTGAAAGAAGCTTCCTGCAATAGTTTAAAAGCTAGTGATTAATATAGACATGGGGTTTTTTTACAGAGTTATCTTAAGTTCTTATTTTACCTTGGCATATGTCTTCTTGATGTAAGCAAAGATTTGCCCAACTCATTGTCTCAGCCTTAGTAACGTCATCTGCATTAACCCGCTTAGCAATCTCTAGGTTAGAACTCAACCTGATACAAATTACAAAACAAAAGATCTGTCATGTTCACTCAATAGAGTCTGAATAGAACATTACCTGGAATTGACAAAATCACCACTGTTGTCTCTACAATTACTAATCAGTTGAAGTAATCAATCGTGGGATGGACATCTTTGTCTATAAAGACACGTGAGGATGATATAGAACTGATAACAAAATTCCATGTTTTTGGTTAACGCATTCAAAACACCCGTTAGTGACACTGTTTCATGAATGACCAAAAATTCAAAATCAAGATAAACACATATTACTTGGGTCGGGACGTAACTATACGTTAGATATCAGTCTGAAATGATACATGAGCAAAAAAAAATGCAACTTAAGTTTTTTAGGGAACATTTAAGCACTGATATAGAGGCCGTGTGAAAGAGCAAACTAAATTATCGTAAGACATTAACATGAACTTGATGAGCTTTGAGTAATGAATATCTAATAATATATGAAGAAGAAATCATAAACAGGAGAACATTGAAACAGTTTATTTCAGGTTTGACTTGATGTGGCGAAACATGGGAAAACACTAAACGTTAGTATAAGCAATGGGTTGGCTATGCTAATCGGGAAAACTGATTACCACTGCTAGACGTTTTGGGTTCACAGTTGTGATCAAAAGAACGGTGGGACTCCGTGGGAGTGTCTTTACTGGATGTGAATTTCTTGTAAAAATCTTTGCAGCCTGGTTCCAAAGTACAGCTTCATAACATGTACACTGGAATAATAAATTTTAAACAGTGTAAGTTTTATTAGTCTCTATGAGACTAGGCTTTGCAGTGCATGAGGTCATGATCATAAAAAAAAAGTAAACACATACTCTTTTGATTGCGAATATACCAAAACACGACGCTCATTATTTCCGCTTCGTCAAGGATATGGGGGTCAATGAGAGACTGTATATTCACCTGCGTCAAGTGGCCAACGATATCTACAACGTTTTTCATGAAGATTAGTAGATAAATCAAAATATAAATAACACAGATTACCGAAGAGGGACCACATTTATATTGGAAATCCTCATGTGAGTGGAACCTGAACCTGTTAAACTCTGATCAGTAACACGATAAATCTCCTTGCTTTTGGCAGCTTAAAAATTCTGAAGGATGTAAGTTTCTCCTGCTTTGAGATGAGGCAGGTATGTTGGAGCGAGAGTAGAGGATATGAAACCTTGCATCACAGTCTCCTGCAGAGGTAGAAATAATCCAGGTTTAAAGAGACTGGTTTATACTACGGTGGAATGAAAGTTGGGGCTTAGAACTCATACCTGTTCATAGATGAGCAGGAGCTCTAACCCAATAAAGGCCTCAGCTTTTGCTATGTTTCTTGGCTCCCAATAATAGATTACCCGAAATCGAATCCCTGACTCAGCTGGTACTGGTGAGATGTCGTTTAAAGAGACAGTGACAGGAGATTTTCCGGTGATAAGCTGAGACTCTCCGGTGAATTTCACTGCCATGGATGTAGCTTTTGCATTAGGTTTTTGATTTGGGATGGATTTAGGTTTAGAGATAAAGCTTTTATAGAGGAGAAGTATCAAGGGAAGGTGGAACAAAACATTAATATTAGCTTTAAGAGCATCTCCAAGGGTTCACTCTATTTTCTACACTAAAATAGAGTGACTCTATAATAGAGATGAAGTTTGCTCCAATGATACTCTATTTTAGAGTAGAAAATAGAGTGATGAACAAAAAAAAAAACAACTTACTCTATATTTGGAGTAAACCTATTTTTCACTCTATTATAGAGTGAAGAATAGAGTACCATTGGAGCATTTTTTACTCTAAACTCTATTTTAGAGTGAAAAATAGAGTGGGGTTGGAGATGCTCTAACATCATCATTGATTGAAAAAGTAACGGAGAAAAAGAAATCAGACATTGGAGAAGATGAAGTGGAAGAGTCAAGGAGAGACGATCGATGGTCGGAGACGAAACATCTCCAAGTTTGTTGGCTTACGCTGGGGCGGGCCGAATGATATATCAAAGAGAATCCACACAAAAGCCCAGTTTCACTCAGCAACAATGACGTGTTAATTTCGAGCTGTCTGATTGGCTTGAATTTCCAATCCGACGTGGCATAGTTGAGAGGGCTTTATATTCCCCTTTTATTATAGTTTTGATATTTTACTTTCATAAAGAAAGATAAACCGTGAAAATTCCAATTTAAGCTATAATAATAAGAAAATAAGCACATTAAGTTGACTATATAACTTTATTTAGATTTACACACAAAATAATATTTTTTAAACAAACAAAATTAATAAAATATAAAAATTTAACAATGTTAGTAATTTTCATAGCAAATTTCTCCAGATGACTAAGCAACCTGAATTCCGATATTTTCCTTTGATCTAAAAAAACATGCATATCCAAAAATGTTAAAATAATGTCAAAACAAAAGAAAATTTCAAACATAATTTTTATGCTTAAATAATATATATAACATTCTCATTAGGTTGTATATGTATCTTTTCGTATTTAACATATGAAACAAAAAAGTTATATCCAGTTTTTTATTTATTTTTAAAGGAGTGAAAGATGAAAACCATGAAATGAAAAACCTACAAAAAGAAGATAAACTAATAAAAATAACATGAGACATTTTTTTACCAAAAAAAAAAAGAATAACATGAGACAAAAAATGAAAAAAATAATATAAAATTTGGTGTGTTCACATTCAAAGAGATTAGAGAAATGTAGGAGAGTTTTAGAGTTAGAAAAAATTTTTTTTTGTTGCAGCCGTTTGAGAGTAAGATAGAGAATGTGTAAAATTTATTTTTATGAAAAAGACAAAAGTTCCAATAAGATTAGATATTTTGGTTCGGGAGACTTCTCAAGAAATCTTCGAAAGTATAATGAAGTAGAATACTTTTTAAGAAACAATCAACACTTCATTAAACATAACATCAACTTATAAAGTGTTAATTTAATATACACAAGCTAAATATTATATGTTAAATTGTTTTTCTAAGATTCTAAAATATTATCCTAAAAAAATACAAACAATACTACAACATATGTTGCCAAATCCCGAAACTAAGGGCAATCATGAATTAGAATCTAATTTCACTAATCTATGTTGAAAAAAATATAGTTTTAGAAAATGTTAATTTACATCATTATATAATTGTTTATAATTACATGATTTCACTTTATTTTCCACTAAATATTTTTTATAAATTGTATTTAAGATTAAATACATGAGAAGACTATACCAAAAAATAAACTGAGAAGACGTCACAAAGTTATAATATTTTGGGGACAATCAAAATCATTCATAGTGATAATTTCTGAAAGAATTGGCAAAAATTAAAAGATATTTAAACTATTATTTGCGTAGTGATTTTTTCCCTCTTAAATTAAAAGTTAGAGCTTTTAAAATCTTTATTATCCTTAGTAAATAATTAGATTAGATTTGTTAATATATAATTACCTGTAAATTAAAAAACAATTCATTAATTTTATAAGCATCATTATCTAAAATTTTCTTTATTATATTATCTAAAAATATTTTACATCACAATATTTTTAAAATGAATATAAATCACTGTATTTAGTTTTATGTATATATGAATGTTTTCAAATATATTTTAAATAATAAATATATTTTATTAAATATATTTTATTAGATATAAAATTAATATTTAATTAATTATTAAGATTTCAAAAGCATTAAATTATTTTTTAATAACTTTTGAATTGATAGTATATCAATTGACAATTTTTTGTTAAACACGTAAGTGCGGACAAAGCATCTACGTAAATAAAAAAATAAATAAATTATCATACATCATAAACTTTAATATTAACTAGGGAAAATTAGGAAGAAAAGATTGGGTTTACATGCGCCCACTGTTTTATCTTATTGTATTTTCATAAAGAAAATATACATAAACTAGTCAGATAACTGTTTTAAAATATCTTAATTCATTTATTAATTGGTTGCTTTTCTTCATGCCTCAGTTATGAATAAATTCTTTATTTTTTTAATATTAAATAATTTTATTTTTATACTACTCTTTTATGTGTTATTTTGGAGTAATATATATATATATATATATATATATATATATTATCAAAGAGTAAAATATATCCCCTATATATTAAAGGAGAAGCATTTTTAAGGCTTTCCTTAAACGATTTTGGTGAAAATGCATGAGAAAGCTTCATTCCACGTGTCACTCTGTGAGCGCTTTTAAGAAAAACGGATCATTTAATTATTTGCTTTCTTTCCTTATTTGCTTATATTACATAAAACTTTACGACTAATTTTTTGCGATCCTCGTCTGTTTCCTCATGGTCTTTCTCTGCAACGCTCATGTGAGTTTCCTCATCACGGTTCCTGTCTCGAGAGGGAAGAGGGAGCAC
The DNA here is from genome assembly GCF_000801105.2 of Raphanus sativus. Taxonomy (NCBI): domain Eukaryota; kingdom Viridiplantae; phylum Streptophyta; class Magnoliopsida; order Brassicales; family Brassicaceae; genus Raphanus; species Raphanus sativus. The sequence goes on along the minus strand of NC_079514.1, from coordinate 28,455,957 downwards.
TGTGCGTACGTTTCTAGAAACCTGAACAGAGTTAGCTACTTCTGGTCTCTCGGATTGCGAGCTTTCTACTTCTCCTTCCCGCTCTTCCTGTGGAACTTCGGTTCGGTCCCATCCCTATGTTTGTGTGTTGCTCTATGATGTCGTCGATTCTTTATTTCTTGGATACCACCACTAGCTTCACTAGGCATCTCCATAGCGAGTCGTTCAAGTTTTGCTCATCTCTTATTGAGTTTACTTTTGTATATCGATCTATCTATATTTTTATGTCTGTTTGTAAGGATGTTGGTTCGTTTATGACCATCTCTCGATGCGATGTTGTCTGAAATGTGCAGATTCTACTACAAAAGAAATGGCTGCTTCAAGTGCTGTAACCGCTGACTACGTCCTCAAGCCACCTCCATACTCTCTGGTATGATTTTATTTATTCATGGTGTGAACGGTCAAGTAGGGGTGTTCGTGTCGGATTTCGGGACAGTTAATAGCAGAAATTAAAGGGACGGGAACAATTAATATGCATACTTACAAGTACTGTTCGAATATTGTAGAAACTTGGGGACCAAAAAAATTGTTATCTGTGTTCTTTCCTTAGAGAACTTATTGGAAAAGTTTGAAGTGTATAAGCGAGAGTGATTTGATGACATGTTGTTTAATATAACATTTGAAAGGATGCTCTGGAGCCGCATATGAGCAGACAAACTCTAGAGTTTCACTGGGGAAAGCATCACAGGGCTTACGTGGACAACCTCAAAAAACAGGTTCTTGGATCCGAGCTCGAAGGCAAGACCTTAGACCACATCATCCTCAACACTTACAACAACGGCGACCTCCTCCCTGCCTTCAACAACGCTGCTCAGGTACGAATTATAGAAATCCATTTTGATTTGAGCTTTTAAAAGGGTGTATGACTGTTTAGCTGAGTCAACGATGTAGGCATGGAACCACGAGTTCTTCTGGGAATCAATGAAACCAGGTGGTGGTGGAAAACCATCAGGAGAGCTTCTGGCTCTGCTTGAAAGAGATTTCACTTCTTATGAGAAATTCTATGATGATTTCAATGCTGCTGCTGCCACTCAATTCGGAGCTGGCTGGGCCTGGCTTGCTTGTAAGTTCAAAGGGTTTCATATCGATGAGCTTCACATACATATTCTAATCTCCTTTCCTTTTGTAGAAAATCTCTAGTAAATTTACTATTTGCAGGCTTTAATAAATGTTATGTAACACTAAATTATAATATGGTTTTTGTTTTCAACTCATCCAGAATTATGCAAAGTTACTTCAAGAGAATTGGTAGAAAACAATAGTTTACTAAATTGTCCCCTTGTTGTTTGTTCTTTCAGGGGACATCTGCAAATCAAATGCTTGCAAGCCATGATGCTCTTCGGACTCCCGTGGTAAGTATTTTGAAATGGTTCCCTAAAATTCATTCACCTCTTGTGTAGCTTCTTTGGAATGTTTTTTTCCTTGGGTTCTTTGTTTGTGCTTCTGATCCAGAGAGAAAGGAACCAGTTTATGGTTTAGAAACTTATCATTCATAGTCTCTGTTCTAGAATGAGTGACGTTTGTTTCAGTAATTTGGATTTTCCGCAGACGAGCAGAGACTTTATAATGATACCTTGTTAAATTGTTTCTTAGGTAAATGGGCAGAGGCTCTCTTTTGGAATGACACCAAAGACTCGGAGGCAACCAAAACCTGGAGAGATAATGCTTTCTGTACATGGCTCTCCTTTGGGTGTCTATAAAGAAGATGACAACATGGGAGCTATTAATGGTATGCTACTAGATAACACTCCTCCCCCACTTCTTGCTCCAAAATATTTGTTCTTATGTGGAACTATTTGATTCTGCAGAAGAAGACAGTTGAAGATTGCTTCAAAAGGTTCAGAAACTTGCTGATTCTCATTTAGTCTAAGCTAAGCTAATGTTTGCTGTGCATGTCTATTTAGATTTCATAAATTATGTTAGTATATATATATATATGAAAATTCTGCCTTGTAATTTACCAAAATGTGTTCAAGACCATTTGTTTCCTCTCTTTTATCTAACTATTTTATAATCTTGATCCTTCTAATAGAAGTAAGGCATAAATAACACACCATGTCTGGTGTGGATTAAAAAGATAAACAACATCGCTTCACTTAATAAACCTTTTCTTCAGTAATAAAAAATCCGCAATTTGTTATCAAATTGAAACTATTCAATCAACGACACAGCCGAGGCAAACGACACAGAACCAACAAAACGGAAAACAAAGAAAAATCTAAGGGTTTGGTTGAACATGTGTTGGGGATGTGTCCACTGTGTCAAAACGGAAAACAAAGAAAAACTAAAACACTCCAAAATCTCGAAAACCCCTAATTTGGACCAAACCGGTTCGTAAAACCGAACTTTTAGATTATAATTGTAAAAATAACAAACCATGGGCCGCTCGAAGACCAAATGAAACAAAACCTCAAGAAAACCCTATGAGAGTGAGAGAGAGCTGAGCAAAAAAAAAAATGGCGAACACAATCTCGAGTGTGGAAGATTTCGAGAAGGTACATGGAATCCTGTTGGCGGCTTCTGGTTTGCCGCAGAAACTGTACGCAAGCCTCTTCCACAAACTTGCCTCCGATACTTTAGATGGCGGCGCTCACTTCCAGATCGAACCCTGCGACGATGGTCGGAGACGGAGCCTTGTTCTCACTTCTGAATCTATGCCTAAAGAGTCTGACGTCTTCCTCATCGACCACGCCTGGACTTTTCGTCTTCCCGATGCCTATAAACAGGTCGGTCCGTGGCTACTTCACACTGATGATTCATTCTAGGAATCAAAATATAAAGTGCTTCAGGGAGTTTTGAGCAATGATATGTTCTTAATATATCGTTTGAGATTCAAAATGAGAAATTTCTGTCTATTTCTACAAAAGAAAAAATTTGCAAATTCGTTTTTGTAAGCTTAATGTTTACCTTTTTTCCCTTAGTTTTTTTTCTACACTATTTGGATTCTGACAGATTAGTGCACTGTTTTTTTTTATTTGGCTACTTTAGCTTCAGGAAATTCCCGGTTTGGCTGAGAGGATGGGTTCTTTGATGTGTGTTGACACTGATTTAGAAGGAGAAGACGAAGAAGAAGACACAGAGCATTATGAGCAACTCTCTGTTGATCAGGCACTAGAGAGTGAAATTCGTTCTGCAGCTGATAATGGATATGACTCTTTAAGATGGTTGGAGTTGGAGGGTCTTGGAATTGATGCTGACACATTCTTGTCCCTTGATATCCCTAGCAAGTTTCAGGTACAGCCTTTTGATCTTTCCTCTTCTTCTCCTATGAATGAGTGTGTCAAAAGTACAAAGATTGTGAAGCGTCTCTGTTTTGCTACTGGCATTTTTGGTAGGACTTGCTGGCTCTAAGTCTTTTCGGGAACAAGCTTGAGAGTGCAGATGTGGTTATACAAGAGGTTTCAAAGTTTAAGAATCTGAAGGCTTTGTGGCTGAATGACAATCCTCTTCTTCAGAAAAGGTAACCTTGAAATTAAGAATAACATATGTATGGTGGGATACGTTAACAGTTTTCTCATGTCTTTTATTTGTTTCAGTGAAAGTCGGTTGGCTGACGAAATATTGCAAAGCTGTCCCAATCTGGAAATCTACAACTCTTGTTTTACCCCTAACTATGGGCTGTGGGCACTTGGTTTCTGTGGAGATATCATTGGGAAGGATAATCCTGATTATGTTCAGCAGGATCAACCTTTGTGCAATGTCACCTCACTTGACCTTTCAAACCGGTCAATACACAATCTAGTCAATAAGGTTATTTTTTTGTGCCCTTACTTAGATGGAGACTAGAATGTATTGATTGGAAAGACAACAACAAGTATTGATGAACAATAAACATATCTGTTAGAATTTTTGTGTCCTATAGACTCTCTTTGTTAGGTGTCTTATTTTTATACCTTTGCTTTCTTCATTTTGCAGGCATTCTCTGTGCAGGAGTTGCCTTTACTGTCTCATCTAAATATCCGTGGAAACCCATTGGACCAGAATTCTGTTGGAGAACTGTTTGAAGTCTTGAAGCTCTTCCCTTCTCTGTCTTCCTTAGAGGTAATTGTTTGAGGATGTCTTTTCATATTTGGATACAAGTTGAGGTTACCATAGAATGTTTATTTGTGCTGACTTGTGCTCACATGATACGTCTTGGTTGTAGGTTGACATACCTGGACCTCTTGGAAACAGTGCTGTAGAGATTCTTGAATCTCTCCCAAAACTTTCTTTGTTAAATGGCGTTGACACGGCTAAAATATTTGAAAATGGAAAGCATGTTGTTGACTCGATGATTCAACCACGGCTTCCTGAGCCGAAACCCGAGGATAGTCTCATTGACCGTGTTCTTGGTGCAATGTGGTTGTATGTGATGAATTATCGTCTTGCGGATGAGGAAAAGATTGATGAAACTTCCTTGTGGTATGCAATGTTTTCCTTTCCTACTATACTATAATAATTGTGGTGGCTTTGTTTGACACAAGAAATCCTCGTGACTATTTTTTTGTGCTGCTTCTATCTGCTGTTTAAAAGATTTATAACGGTTATCATTTAAATAGATGAATTTGAAAAAAGAAATCAGAAAAGGAATCTAATGCAAAACATATGTAGTGATATTGCTATAATGTTGGGACGATTCTACCCAATCACCAAAAGCTGTAGGAGCTTTTGGAGTACACATCAATGCCTCTTACTACTTTTTGTATGTTGGTTATTCCTATTACAGGTATGTGATGGATGAACTTGGTTCAGCTTTGGGGCATAGCGATGAACCCAATTTCAGAGTGGCTCCTTTTCTTTTCATGCCTTCCGGGAATCTAGACTCTGCTGTGAGGTATAAATTTTCTGATTTTTGTTCTGCTCATTCTTGTTAGCTTTTTTCATTTCTTTCCTTGGTGCTGCAAACACTTCTTATGTTTGCAGTTTAAAAATGTAAGTGATTGATGAGGTCCATACATTATATATGCAAAATATCTCCCCAATGTTACATTGTTATCTTCTGTGTATCTGACATATGCCCATATTTATTTTGGTTCAATGTTCCAGCTATTCAATAATGTGGCCTATCAAAGGTTGTCATAAAGGTGACGAGTGCACTCGTGATTTTCTATCTGGTATTGGGGAGGACAAACATCGGTCTGCCAGGCTCACAGCTTGGTTTCACACTCCTGAGAACTATTTTATTCATGTACATCCCCTGTGCCCACCTTTAGCTTGCTGTTATCGTCTCCTTGGAAGATTTCTGTTCATCAAAAGAGTATTATTCCTTGTTATTGATTTTGTAGGAGTTTGAGAAATACCAACAAAATCAGCATGCGAAAGCTTTCAAGTCTCTACCTTTGACACCTTCAGTTACCCAAAGCATTCGCCATAATGATGGGTCTCCTTTACTGGTACATACGGATCTACCTCAAGTTGAAGAGTTTCTGACACGTTCAGAATTTGTGCTCAGTACGTTCTCATTTCCTTGCTCTCATAAGGATTAGATATGCTATTCAATGCCACTTTGCACTTACCACCATAAGTCCCAGCCTTTTAATTATCTTTCGTCCAATATTTTGTGGTTTTCTGAGTTGTGTCAACTGCCTGTTTTGCAGCAAATGAACCAAAAGATGCAGACATTATATGGACGAGTATGCAGGTGGACGATGAGCTGAAGAAAGCGGTGGGACTAACAGATGACCAATACATTAATCAGTTTCCCTTTGAGGCTTGTCTTGTTATGAAGCATCATCTTGCGGAGACTATTCAAAAGGTAAATTCCTGTTAGGAAAACTTGTTATATTGTAGATTACATCTGTTTGTTTTGTGGTCACAAAATATAACTAAGACGTACATATCAAGCTAAAAGATTAGCTGATGTTCTGCTATACAGGCTTATGGATCTCCGGAATGGCTACAACCTACTTACAACCTTGAAACAGAGCTGACCCAGTTTATTGGGGACTATTCTGTACGCAAACGTGATGGTTTGGACAATTTGTGGATCTTGAAACCATGGAATATGGCAAGGACAATCGACACAAGTATAACCGATAATTTATCAGCAATCATCCGCATGATGGAAACTGGTCCAAAGATCTGCCAGAAGTACATAGAGCACCCTGCATTGTTCAAGGGGAAGAAGTTTGATATGCGATACGTTGTCCTGCTGCGGAGCATTGACCCGTTGGAGATTTATCTGACAGATATCTTTTGGGTAATGCTTATTCATAGCAGCCAGCCACTAATATTTAAATTAAGGAACATATATGACAAATATCCTATTTGTATGATTTCAGGTTAGGTTGTCGAACAATCCATATTCATTGGAGAAGCACAGTTTCTTTGAATATGAAACCCATTTCACTGTCATGGTAACATTCATTCCACTTACAAGTTCAGTTCTCATAAAGATTGCAACATCCTATATGTTTCCCTTTCTTTTCTTATGTGTTTCAGAACTATGGACGGAAGCTGAACCACAAGCCCACAGCAGAGTTTGTGAGAGAGTTTGAACAAGAACATAACGGTACAAACTTTATTTGTATTTCCTTCCTCCATCATTTATATATATTTGTGCTTTTTGTTTCTATCAATAACACAATTCTACTCTTAATAGTTAAATGGATGGATATTCATGAGAAGGTGAAGCAATTGATACGTCAAGTGTTTGAGGCGGCGGCTCTTGTGCATCCGGAAATGAAATCTGATAAATCTAGGGCCATTTACGGAGTAGACGTGATGCTCGACAGCTCCTTCCAGCCAAAAATCTTGGAGGTATGTCTCACCTGTCTTTTTCTTTTATACGAGTAAACAAGAAAAGCTTTTTGGAAAAGCAACTTGCCTTATCCATGATACTCTATGCTACATAGGTTACATACTGTCCTGACTGCATGAGGGCTTGCACCTACGACATGGAAACCATAAATGGAAAAGGAATCGTGAAAGCTAGGGAATTTTTCAACTATGTATTTGGGTGTCTCTTCTTAGGCGAGACTTCTCACGTGACTCCCTTGTGAGCTCTACGGAGATGGGTGGTTTAGTTGGAAACTATACAACTGTTTTGATTTGGAACCATGTCTTTTGTTTTTGTAGTGTTTTCTATATGCACCATGGGAATCATTTCTTAAACCGTTTTCCTTTCCTGTGTGTTCGGTGATTGAAAAGTATATTGAGACTTCAGTGTTGAGACTGCAATCTTAGTATGCAGGGGTTTCTTTTTGCAACTAATTCAGTTATTTCTTTATTTGGCAGCTAACTCATCTCATTATGATATAATAAGGTTGCATAGTTTCATTACGTATAAAGAAATTACAACCATTAGTTTATTCCTTCCAAAAAAATACATCACATACGAATAGTTGTGAATTTGAAAATCAGTAGTCTTAAAGTTTTCTAGAAATTCTTTGGTTTGAAAAATAGACGCAAGTCTGAGAAGAAATTTAAGAACGAAGAGAGACATTATTAACGTGTCCCAGCCTTTTGTCAAAAAGAGGAGGCGACAACGAAGACATAAGGAGCATTGTGGGTTTAGTGAGATGACAATGCATTGATTAAAGTTCTCCTTAACTATTGTTGCAGAACATAATCCTTTTGGTGTTGAGATCTTTTATTGAAAAACCAAAAGGCCTGATTTCGACCGATTGTTATTAGTAAACCAACGAACAAAAATAAGATTCTCAAAGTAATGGGGAGAAACAAGAACATTTTGTAATGAAAGAGTACAAGTCTAAGTTGGAAGAGTAGTGGAACTAGTAAACTGATGTGAATTGAAGAACTGTTACCAACTATAACAGACTTAACGGTGTAGTGTTTCATAGCAGATTTTGGTGTACCTGATGTTGAATCTAAGTGTGTTGTAGCACCAGAATCCATGTACCAATTCGCTTCACTTGGATCGCCGATTGTCACTGTGTTGAAGGATTGAGCAAAATCAGTTGTCAGATGGGATTGAGTATCCACAATGTGTATTTGAGCAGGACATAACGGAGGAGAGCCAAGTACGCCACATGTGTTGGGATGTGTCCATGGTGATTGATAGGTTGTCCAACTGTGTCATCTGTCCATATTAGATGGCAAATAGGTTCTGAACATTTTATATATACTAGGTGATTTTCCCGTGCTCATGCACGGATATAAATATTTATAAAGTAAATATACTATAATAATTAATTATTATTTACTTTTAATTATATAATAATTTATAATTATATGCATAATTTATATTAATAATATTATATTACTTTAATTAGACATACGATTTTAGATATGTTAAAGGTTGTCAGTTTTGTTGTTTTTATAGTCGATGTAGTTATCATTTAGTTATATTAGTTTGCATTTATTTTTTTGAATTCAATTCTAATATTTTTTATTCTAAATATATTAAAATTTTGATTAATTTTTTATTTGCATTTAGGTTGGTTGGTTATCTTATATATTTTAGGACGATTATTTATAAATTAAGATATATTGTGCTTAGAATGAAATAAAAGATAAACTAAAGTATCGGATTCCAAATTAAATAAATTAATATAACGATGATATTATCGTTATGTTGTAAGTAAAATCATTGTTATATTAATGTTGTAAGTAACCATAAAATTTACATGATTTTACTTACAAGATGATTAATTTAAGTTTGGTTTCTTACATTCTGAGCTTTCAAATATCATCGTATTTAAGTTATGTTAAGTTTCACAAACATAAAAACATAAAATTTAAAAGAAAATTAAATATTAAGGAAAACATATAATTTTAATGATGATAAAATATAATATATCTACCTTGTTAAAGTATTTGTGTTATTTTAATTAAAAATATTATTTGATCAAAAGATGTTTACTTTTAAAATCTATTTTTCATTTTCTAATATCTATTTAAACTAAACAGTAAAAAATTGTGATTGTATTTGATAAATTATATTATATAAGTAAAATATAATTATAGATATTTTTGCTGTAATTGAAAAATATTATAGTCAAATAAATATATATGAAAATAAATAAACATTTCAATAATACTAATTATAAATTATTTTTAGTCAACATATATTTGTTTATGTTACTTAATTATTTTATGTAAACATCTAAAAAACAAATAGATATATAAAAATATTTATATTACTTTGAAATTGTATTGTTTAAAATTATTTTTTAAATAAATATTATTTATTTTTCTAATATCAAGATTATCTATGTGATATTTTTTTATGAATTCACATTATATACAAATATATTTTTTTTCATCTAAGAAAATATAGATATAAATAAAGTATACTTTATTACTTCAAAAGTATATTTTTATTTTATTTTTTAAATGGAATATTACTATTTTGTAAACTTTCCTTTTTAATGAAATTATATTATATAGGCATTTATTTTCGTTTTTAAATTTGTTTTTAAACTTTATAAATGTTTCCTTTTATTACTTATGTTATTTGGAAATTTTTTAAAAAGAAACTAAATAAAAAAATCAGCAAAATATTTAATTGTAATAATTTTAATTCATTAAAGGTATCTGTGTAATCAACCATCGTGAAAGTTAACGTGAGCGCGACACATAGGAAACTAAATTCTTAAATAATATTATGGAGATATACAAATAATTATATATAAAACCTACATTGATTTTAGTTTGGTTTAATTAATTTTTGGTTCATTTTTATACAAATAGTAAAATTTTAAAACCGACTAATATTTTGGTTCGATTTGTATAATTTATATGGTTTGGATAAAACGAACTAATAATTCGAATTATTTTAGATATTTGATAAGTTATATCTAGATAATTTTGAATTTTTTAATTTTAATCATATTAAATTATTAAATTATATTAGTTAAATAATTAATTTTAAAATTTTAAAATTTTATAGTTTAAGCTCAGTTCATTTTATTTTAAGTTATACAAAAACAATATTTTCAAGTATGACTAATTGTATTTCAAGTTTGTAAACATCCATCCATTTGATTTTTTTTTTGTTAAATTTAAGTCAAATATTTCAAATATAAAATATGAAACTACTTATATATTTATCATTATTCAATTCTATTCAATATTTTGATTTAGTTAGGTTCAATTCTTTCAAATCTGGATAATAGTATACAATTTTCTAAATAAATTTTGGAACTTTACTTTCTGAATATATTGCTTTATATATATTTGTTTATTTCTAATATATGCTAGAAGAAATTTGTTTCTTTTCGGCAGTGCATTTTTTATGTTAAAAGATTGTAAAATTACATGTACATAGGAATTATGATCATTGGAATATGAAAAAACTGAAAAATATATCAAAGTAATTAGAAAAAATAATTGATTAACGGAATAAAATATTAAATGTCTAAACTCTTTTTTTTTTCTCTTCATTCACTTCATCCAAAAGAGTAGTGAGAAATTCAATTTGATTATAATTTTTTTTTTTTGAGAAATATTCAATTTGATTATTAAAATCACAGAATAAATGGAATAATTTCTGTTATTGGACTTTTGGTCTAACGCTTTTCTTAAAATAACATTTCCTTAAAAATTTAAGTGAGCATGTTCTGGAAACTCAGAGAGAGACAGAGAAAGCCCTAAATCCAAAGACTTCTCTCCTCGCTGTCGTTTCTGTCTTCTTTCCTTAACATTTCACCGACGAATCCAACTCTCATCTTCTTCTTTTGCGATTTCTCTTCTCTTCTCTTCCCTTCCCTCTAAGAGTTTCAGGTAATTTCTCTTCCGCCTCCGTCCCTCGGGTTCTCAGTTTTATTAATTTCAAAATTATTATCTCGAATTGTGTCCATTTGCCAATATCTTTCTTCTCACCCCATCCTGTGATTCAACCTTTGTAGGTTTACGATTCATAGAGATTTATTAGTAGTTGTTTCACTGTTAGATTGGGTTTCTTTATTCATCCTAAAAGTTTTGTGTAATCTGTCATTAATTTTGGTTAACATTATTCTCTTTGCTTACAAATCTTAACTTCTAGAGCCTCTTTGTGTCTGCTTGTGCAGGTTTTTAGTTGGGTTCTTCAGAACATCAGATACTTCGGTTCTTGATAATTTGTCAACAAAGATGGATGATTGGGGTAAGATTTACACATCAACCATTGTTTTTATTACTTTGGCTTTTGTAAAAGATTGGCACTGGCTCTATTTTTTTTTTGACTTATCTTCTCTAAGATTGTTTAATATTTAAGTTCTCATATGGAACTAACTATATAGATATGTGTTAGGAGTTCTCATTTTTTGTTTCTGGTTTCAGAGGCTGAGGACTTTCAACCACTTCCTGCAAAAGTTGTACTCAAAAGTAACTGGGATGACGAGGATGTAGATGAGAATGACATCAAGGACTCCTGGGAGGAGGAGGATGAACCTGTTCCTCCTGTATGCTTTTCTTTTACATTTCTTGGTTTTGTTTGCATAATTTGATTGAGAATACAGGTGAACGATCTTATTAATTTATTTATTTTGTAGGCACCTGTAGTAAAGCCTGCTACTGAGAAGGCTCCAAAGAAAGCAGCAGCAGCAGCAAAGTGTGTGGAGAAGAAGGCTAAAACTGTTGAAGCTTCATCAAAGGAAGAACCTTTAGATCCTGTTGCTGAGAAACTTCGCATGCAGAGGTAATACTATTGGAACATTTCACTCCTATATTTGCTTCTTCTTTCGGTTCTTCATCAGTTTCTGATGGTTCTTTCTGATCTTAGGCTAGTGGAGGAAGCTGATTACCAGGCAACTGCTGAACTCTTTGGAGCCAAGACTGAAGAAAAAAGTACCGATATTTTTATTCCCAAGTCTGAAAGCGATTTTTTGGAATATGCTGAAATGGTTTCTCGTAAACTTGTACCTTATGAGGTATAGATTAGACTCTGTATTCCTTCCCTATTACTTTCTTGTCTAGGCTAAGTGTCACTTATTTCTATCTGATTAAATTGCCGATCCGTTTACGTTGAAATTATGTTTGTTGTTTTTGCAGAAAAGCTTTCACTATATTGGGCTACTCAAAGCAGTGATGAGACTTTCTGTGGCTAATATGAAAGCAGCTGATGTTAAAGATGTTGCTTCCTCCGTTACTGCGATAGCAAACGAAAAACTCAAGGCAGAGAAAGAAGCTGCTGCTGGCAAAAAGAAGACAGGTACTCACATTCAACTTAACTTTTTTGAGTTCTTAGACTTGTGAGTAAGCCGTTCTCACTGTTTCTGGATTGATCAGATTCGTGATGATTTTTGTTTTGGTTTAACTATGTTTCTTAGGTAAGAAGAAGCAACTTCATGTGGATAAGCCTGACGATGATCTTGTTTCGGGTCCTTATGGCGCTATGGACGATGATGATTTCATGTAAAAATTGCATTTTGGAAGTTGCAGTTACCTCCTTAGGAGAGATTTAAATCATCGGCGGTTTTTTAATACATCTATTGAAGTAACACTTTTTAGTAAAACTAAAACACTCTAGTCCTGTCTTTTCTCAGTTTTCTTTGCTTGGTTTGTTTTGGAAATTATGTATTAATATTTCTTTTTTGAAGAAATGATTTTTGGATGAGTGTAAAGAGTGAGACAAGCCAGGCTCTTGGAATGGTAATGGTGTCCAGACATCACCAAGGATGATATTGCAGTCGCAACAGTGTTTCTATCCAGTGAATGAGAGTTGAAGAGGCAGCGACAACACCTCATTTGGATTGACAGATGATGCCTTGCGCAACTCACAATAACAAAGCTACGAGAAGAAAATGCATACGTCTATGGTATAAGAAGTGAAATAATCCACGCACACTAGAAGGGGTATGACATAAACCACGCAACCAAAGTATTGCCATCATGATGAGAAGAGATTACAAACCTAACATAAACTTCCACATGAAGCTTTGACAACATGTTGGAAGAACAAAGAGAGAATTTGCCAATTGAGAAGTCATATAGTCAACCTTTCAATCTGGAACGACCCGTCTGTCTTTTGGTCCAACACATAAAGATCATGGCGATCATTAAACACGCACAAGCGCCCGAAAATAGTAGCGATCAAAAACCAATAACCACTCGAACCAATCAAAAACCCAATACCCACATGAGCGACCAAAATAAACACCGGACAACCCGTGACTGGAATAGAGGAGAGATCAGGCTCTGCACTCGCAAGAGCTCAACATGACACTGTTCTTTTGAGCCACCACCATCGACATGACACTGTTCTTTTTAAAACTCAAAAATGCTTTTTAAAACTATTTAAAAAAAATATTTTAAATTTTTAACATTCATTTTTTAAATTTTTTTTTAAACCTTACTCCTAAAATTCCACCTCTTTAACTCTAAATTTTAACTCTAGATTAGTTAACCATATGAGATATAAGTGTATATTTACATCTTTAATAATATATTTTAATTTTTAAATGCTATATTTATGACAAAAACCATTTTTAAGATCTTCATAGTCACATAGGGTATTCCTCTAAAACAAATACAAACCAAAAATCAAAAGAAAAACATAAAAAAAAATTGAGAAGACCGATACCGATGCTTTCAAAGGCTCCCAAAAATTTGCAAATATGCTCCCACTAGTTATTAAAATTAGACAATTTTTTTGGTTATTTTTATATCATATTGTATTTACTATTATGAAACTCTGGTTAGTTTAAATAGTTTAGTTAATCTTTTATCAGATTTTTTTTAAAATAATTCGGATACTTTTAAATTTTAGTTAACGTTCGTTATTAATTTATAGATTTTTGATGATTTCAGCAATAGTTACATTACAAGAAAGTAAGTGCATACCAACGATAATTTACAATGAAAAATTGGACGTCGTAAAATTACGCCTACTTTACAATTACATTACGACGGAAAAAAATCGTCGTAATGTAGTTGTAATTTTCCAATGAATAATTTTCGTCATAACACTACGACCATTTAACAAAAACGTGTATTATGTGTGTATGTATGGTTGGTTAAAAAAGGACAATTGATTATAACAAAGTCGTTAAAACATTGTAAAGTATATGTCGTTATAAATTCGTTGTAACATTCCTACCTACCAAATTCCAAAATTTTCCTAAAAATATGCATCTCTCCTCTCATTCAAAAGAACCCCAAAATAATGATTTGAAAGAAAAAATGGCATTGGTGGTAAGATCTACGAATTATGAAGTTTGATGTATGCACATAAAGATTCTGAATAAATGGTGACAAATGCATTTCTCAACATGATAGAGATATTTATTTACCAGACCAGAAATACACCTTTCACACTGGAAGCTGATAGGATGTTCTGTCTTTGTCGTAATTGCAAAAATACCAAGTTTACTCGTAGTGAAACGGTTTAGAAATATTTAGTAAATAGAGGATTTACCCCACATTATTACATTTGGTTTCAACATGGAGAGAGTCATGGTAAGAATGGAGCTAGTAGTAGTAGTCTCTTTGAAGATGTTGGTAATAGTGAAGAACCCAATCATTTGCATACTGAAAGTAGTTACCCTCAAGAGGATCAGCTAGTAGACTATGATAGGATGCATGATATGGTTATAGATGTATTTCTTGAAACAACCTCAAAAGTTACTGCAGAAGTAGAAAATGTAGAGGAACCTAACTTGGATGCAAAAAGGTTTTATGAAATGCTAGACGCTTCTAATCAGCCAATCTATGAAAGTTGTAGAGAAGATTTTTCTAAATTGTCATTAGGACATAGGATAATATCAAAACTGATCATAATTTACCATAAGTTTGTATAGATGCATTGGTTGAGCTGTTTAAAGAGTTTGCCAAAAATAACTAGTCTGATTATTCTTACTATGAGATTCAGCAACTGGTTTATAGTCTTGGCTTACCTTCAGAAATGATATATATGTGTATAGAAAATATATGATCTATTGGCAGAAAGATGAAGAGTTTTTGGAGTGTTGATTTTGCAAGAAGCCATGGTATAAACCACAAAGACGTTGGTGGAATAGGGCACCATACCAGCGGATGTGGTACTTACCTACTACCGATAGGCTGAAAAGATTAAATATCTGAGAGGACTGTAGCAGCAATGATATGGTAGGAGGAACATACTCAGACGGATGGCGAGATAAGTCATGTTTTAGATGCAAAAGCTTGGAAACACTTGAATTTAATACACATTGATTTTGCAAGAAACATTCGCAATGTTTATCTTGGAATTTGCACATATGATTTAGTCTTTTTGGAATGTCTGGAAGTCAATACTCACTTTAGCCAGTAATTTTGACGTCATATAATTTATTTTCATGAGTATAATACCTGGGTCTAATCATCCAAAGTGGCCACTTGATGTGTTTCTTCAACCTTTGATAGAAAAATTGAAGGAGTTGTGGTGAATATGGGTGCAGACATATGATTGTTCTTCAAGAAGAAACTTTACAATGAGAGCAATTGTTTTTGGACCATCAGTGAATTTCCTACATATGGGATGTTATCAGGATGGACAACCCATTGGAGGTTAGCATGTCCTTATTGTATGGGAAGGACAAACATATTTTAGTTGAAGTATGGTAGGAAGACGTGTTGGCTTGATCGTCAACAGAGATTTCTTCCACTAACCATCCGTGTAGAAGGAATGAGACATTGTACATGTCAAAAATAGTTGTACGAGACACCACTCCACCATATTATTCAGAGAAGAAATTGAGAATGATATTGATTATTATAATGTACGAGAAACAGTCCGCAGAGGAAGGGTGTGTGGGGGGGGGGGGGGGAGGGGGGGGGGGTAATTGACATATTCATGCAAATATGTAGGATGGTCACTGGACACAACATAACCGGCACAAAAAGAGTATATTTTGGAAAATTCCATACTGGAAGGATCTACTTCTCTGACACATTCATGATGTGATGCATATAGAGAAGAACTTCTTCGATAACATCATCAATACATTAGTGAACGTACTAGAAAAGACAAAAGATAACAAGAACTCAATATTGGACTTTCTTGCAATATGTTCGAAGAGTGAGATGCATATAAAAAACTATGCAAAATTATGGTTGCCCTCTTTAGATTTTAATCAAAAGCGAAGGCGGCATTGTTTAAATGTGTGGTATCAGATGTTAAGTTTTTTTTATGGATACATTTCAAATCTCTCACGATGTGTTGAGTAGGGGCAAAATTTTTCAAGAATGTAGAGTCATGACTGTAATGTATTTATGCAATGACTACTACCATTTGTATTGGCGGAGTTTCTTCCCAAAAATATCATGAAGCACTTGCAGATAACTAATTTAATTCTTAGAAGTGACTGAATTTAAATAATTTTTTATACAAATACATATATCTAACTAATTCTTATATAATATTTGCAGGCATTGGAGATTTTTTCACGGATCTTAGCATCTATTCTATTAAAGCAGGATCCTATTGGTTTTTTTTACTAAAAATACCCTTTTCTTTACTAACATTGCATATTTCATTAAAGGTAATCAAATAACATTAATAACACATCTATATTGAGTCATTTTTTGGATCCAGCCCACTGCCCACATCAGATCTTTTTGGGCTATTGGGGCTGATTAAGAAATCAGATCCAATTCTTATTTTTTTTCTTTTGGACCACTGAATCCAAGTGCAAAATAATTCTTATGTTTTTTTTCCTTAATATAATTTAAGCATTCATAAAAAATTTGATTTTTTCATTGAAAATTATAAATCTTTATTAAAAGTATATAATTTTTTAATTAAAAAATTAACCACATAATAAAATTAATTTATCAGAGTTATACCAACTTAATTCACTGAAAAATAAATTTTAATTTTCTAAACATAAATACTCATTTAAAATAAAAACGTTAAAGAAAGATAAAAATCCTAAGTCTTTTATAAAAAACACAAATATATAAAAATATAACATTTACTAAATATTTGTCAATTTAAAAAAAATAAAAGAAAATAAATCCGCACTTTGAAATCGCGGGTTAAAATCTAGTTCATACCTTAAATGAAGATATTATCAGACAACTTGATACAGATATCCCACTATTAATTTGGAGAAAATTTTCCCTCCGTCTTTTTAACGTCATGGAATATCTAGTTGTCAACTTCTCGCATGAAGCATTGCTTCGTGAACCTGTTCACTACGGATTTAAGTATCCGTATGAGAGTTCCATAAAACATTTAAAAGGAAAATCAAAAAATCTTGCAAGGGTGGGAGGTTCCATAGTTATTGGGAATTTGGCGGAGAAAACATCTCACTTCACTTCGTCTACTTTGGGTAACAAGCCAGGACACGAAAAGGGGCTCCGAGAAGATACAATGATAGGTGGTGTTATGCCGACATATGCTGTAGAAAGTGTTGCAGATGTTTTCTGCCAGATTGGACGTCTAAGTAGGAAACTGAACGAAGTTTAGTGGTCGAGTCCAGAAGACTGTTACAATGCCCACATTTATATACTCCTAAACTGCGAGGAGATGCAGTCTTTTGAAAGGAAAATATGTTCAAATTTTATTTCCTTTGATCATATATAGTAATTTAATTTAATTAATGATTAATTACTTTGCAAAAATATCGAATTTTGTTGCACAAGTAGAGAAGCTATACCAGGAATAGCGAGTAATGAGTTCAACAAAAAGAAAAAGCAAAACTTCGTTAAGTAGTTGAAGATGCAGATATAGCAGTTACTAAAACATCATAATGAAGTTATTTATTATAAATATTTATATATATGTATATGTATATTATTTTCATTAGAGATTGATTATGATGATTCATTATATCCGCCATGGTTTCAAAAATTGATTCAAGACCCGGTTTCTAAGTCACCACAATATCTATGTATTTCACACGAGGTTTTACTTTTCATGCTTACGAGTATGGAAGTCATCGTACAACATTCAACTATGGAATATGTTTGAAATGTGAAATATTTCTATTAGATCTTGCACTGAAGTGGAATTTCTCAGTTTAGTGAACAGGAAATGTTTCTTCTTCAAATGTGACTGGTTCGACCCTGTCGTTAATATGGCTGTTCAGTATAATAAGCTTGGAGTTTTGGATATCAACGCTGCACGAAAGTACAACAAATTTGAACCCTTAATATTGACATCTCAAACAGAGGATGTTTGTTTTATTACATCTCCGAGGATCACAGAATCTGGAAATATTGGTTATCCTCAATAAAAGTTACACCTTGGAGACATATAATCTATAGTGAAAAAGCGCTACTGCAACAAGATTCCGTAAATGAAGTGAAAATACCTGAACAACCTATATACAAAATCTTACTTGTTGATCAAAACCGTGAATATGAAGATCTTCGAGATGATATGGCAGAAGAAAGAAATGAAGATGAATTTGAAGAGAGTGATGATTGCAGTGATGACCTGAGTGATGATTCTGATGACAAGGAAATTTCAATATGTCATATTATTTAATAATGTAACAACTCTATGTTAAATTATATTGTATCAATTCTATGTTTTCATTATATTTCTAATACTGTAACAAATCTATGTTAAAAATAAAACTCAATGTCATAAAATAAAATTCAATGTTATATTAAAGGTTTATGGGTTAGAGACGTATATATATATCTTATGAAATAAGGGTTTAGGGGTTTAAAGTTCTGATTTCGGGGTATAAACTTTATTCATCGTAACTGAGTCATTAAAATACATGGTACGTTCCTAATTCGTCGAAACATGGATCGTCCCTAATTCGTTGAAAAACAAAAAAACGTGGGTCATTCCTATTTCTTTGTAACGTTATGACTACATTACGACGAATAAAAAATTCCTATATAAACCCGAGCCCATCCATCCCATTGTGGTTGCTCATTTGTCTCAAACCCTCCTCTCTCTCTAAGGTAGGGCTGCTAAAATGGTAAAACCCACCCCATATAAACCCACCCCATTTAAGAGCCACCCCGTTTAAGACTCACCCCATTTAGAATCTATACCCATTTAGACCCATTTAAAAATAGGTTTATTAGGGATACCCATTTAGAACCTGAAAAATTTACGTGTACCCATTTGAACTATTGTTGATTTAGTTTTTAATTATTTTAATTTTATACTCTCTTAACAAAAGTTAAACTAAACAAATAAAAAAATTTAACTGATTTTTAATATACAAACGCAAAACAAATTGTCCTCGTAAAACCGTAAAATCATGTATTTCCGTCAAAACCACAAAATCGAGTTTTCCGCCAAAAACGTAAAAATCAAGTTTTCCCGTCAACCATAAAATCGATTTTTTCGCCAAAACTGTAAAATCAAGTTTTTCCGTGAAAACCATAAAAAAAATGTTTAGATTATTAGTTAGATATGGAATTAGTTTGGGAATGGAATTAGCTTAGGTATGAAATTAGTTTAGGAATAAAATTAGATTACAAATATTAGTAGTTTATAAATTTAACATGTTTAGGAATATAATTATTTTTATATAGTATGATTTCTTCATATCATTGATTTAAATTTGTTTGGCTTTTTTTTTACAGAAGGCTGGCAAGAAGAAAAAAACAGGAACATACCACATTATGGGGCTACATTTCTCGGTGCGAGGGATCCATTAGGCGCTTCTAGTTCTGATACTGCTTTCACACCGGATTTTGTCACTAAGAGGCAACCCAAAAATCTTTAAAAAGCCTCAAAATTTTCTAAGTAAAATTCAGGAAAATGTTCAACAAATAAACTTAAGAAAATATTCTACTTTATTAATAAATCCAAGAAAATAATGTAGAATAATATAAAGATTCATAAAACACCCAAATAAGAATCTCAAGTTTATGAAAACCTGTCCCGATGGTCTTCACCGTCCCGCGCTCCAGTCCAACCAACTACTCATCACCTTCATCACAAAAAGAAGAAAGAGCATACACAAATACTCAGTGAGGATGCTCAATACCGCGCACTACAGTCTAATAATCAAATGCTCAGTCAATACTAATACCCTAGGATCCAGTTCTAACATTTCTGTACCTAGCTAGCTAATTCCAAGATTTTCTTATTACTTTAGCACTTCCTAACCTTTCGACCCGAAGGCCCATAAACCTGCGCATGTGGCCCAAACTGCGGCCGTAGTCATACCTGTAGCCGTAGCCAACCTGTGACCCGTTAGTCCATTACGGCCCGTAGCCAAACCTTCGACTCGAAGGTCCAAAACATTCTCTTAACCAGTTTCCTTAATTAACTCAATTCGATTACAGTTTCTTTGAACGCATTATAATTTCATGACCTACGTTCTCAAGAACAAACGTTCATTTCTCACATAAATATCCTAACATAACTCTATTATCCATCCATCAAATCTAGTATCATTTCCTAAGAACGCAATGAACAACTTTCCATAAACGATTATTATCATACATTTCTTAAGAACACGACGAAAGAACTTACCATAAACGAATTCTATCATACATTTTCCTAAGAAAACGATGAACTAACTTTCTATAAAAGAATTCTATCCAAGCTTAAATTGGATCCTACTGAATCAAACTAGACAAATTTTCTTATTGGACTGCCACGAATTGTATCCTCACCTTGATTGATCTTAAAGGATAAAAGACTATGAACTTAGCTGCATTTTCCGGCGAATATTCTTGTGATCCTCCTCGCTCGATCCTCCCTTCCTAAACTCTCTCTCTCTAGAACTGAGTTCTTGCTCTGACCTCTCTCTAACTTGCTTTTCAAGTTGTGTCTAGAATGAGATCTGAAGGTCCCTTTATATACTACTCTTGGACTTTCTTACCAAGCCAGAAATTTATTGTTCTTATTTGGCTTGGCCAAATCTTGCCCACAAAGGCTTGACAGAATCTCTACAATTATTTCCTTATACGACTCCTGCAGGCTTGACCTTCCTTTCGTAGAATCCCGTCAATGATGACCAATCGAACTTGCCTTACTTGGAACCCGTATTCCCGAATGTCTGAACTTTCCTTAATTGGCTCTGCGGTCCGTCGACCACTTTCTTAGACTTGATCGCTCTATGGTCAGTTTAACCCTATTTATTCTAAGTTATCGATGATTTGATAGTACGAATGGCCTTTGATACTTAAAGAAAAATTTAGTTTGTATTCCATTCATAACGAAACAAAATTTCCAACACTTAGAATAATTTTCACTTTCTTACAAGAAACCTCTTCCTGGATGCATTATTTTTATAAATTAAAAATACTCTGGGAGCGGGTCTTACAACTCTCTCCCTATTATGAGAAATTCATCCCAGAGTCTGCATCTGCCATCAGCTCATCCACTTGGGTCTCGAATAATGCCGGATACTCAACCATCATCATTCTTACACGCTCTTTCGTAGTCTCATGTATCCCATCACGCTCAAATACAAATTCGACCATAGGAACCCTCTTCTTCCTAATCTGCTTGTCTGGAAGCCTCTTCACTTGTATTGGTTTTCCATGGATCGACAAACCAGAACCCAAATCTTCAGATGGTTACGAGACAATTAAGGCCGAATCCCTTACCACCTTCCTCAATTGAGACACATGAAGAGTATCATGGAATGAATGGATCTAGTCAGAATTACAAACAATAAGTCACTGGTCCAATTCGTTCCACGATCTTAAACGGTCCCATATACCTCAGTTGCAGTTTTCTCATCTTTACCGTTCTATCATTTCCCTTAAACATCACCATTTAAACATCTCCCCACTTGGAAATCTAATTCCTTCCTCCTCTTGTCTGCATATCTTTTTCTGCCGATCTTAAGCTTCCTTCATTTTCTCCTAGACTAACTTGATCATGCCCTCCCCCACTTCAATCCAACACAAGGGAGTTCGACACAGAAGTCCATACAAGGTTTCATACGGTGAAATTCCAATACTAGAGTGGTAGCCATTCTTGTACGAAAACTCAGCTAAGGGTAAATGTTTATCCCATAGTTTACCATAATCCACTACACAAACCCGCAATAAATCCTCCAATGATTGGATTGTCCGCTCCGATTGTCCATTCGTTTCTGGGCGCTACGCTTTACTCATGTTCACCTTGGTTCCTATAGCTTTCTGGGAAGCCAACCAAATTTTGAAGCAAATTGTGGATCTCGATCAGACACGATGCTAACAGAATGCCAAGAAATATCACAATTTCTCTCGTATAGCGTTGATATACCATGGATTTTACTTCTTTTAGACCATGGTATATGTGACTTATTGAGTATATTATATGGTTTTGGAATATGTTTTAGAGTGTTTTCAGGTTCATGTACGTTTTGGAGAGCTTTGGTGATTTTGGAGTCTTTTGAGGTGCAGAACTGCATATATGCATCAGAGTTTATCTATAGATGGAGACCTTCCCTCAGTGGGATCATGCTAATGCCACCAATTTGAGGTCCATCTAACGGTTAGATCTAATGTTATGCTCGTTTTATTGAAGAGTGGTCAGTATGACTCGCGAGAGGAAGTTGTCGAGGTGATGAAGGAGTGTAAATCGACGACAGAACCTTGGTGCCGATCGAAAAAGAGGCAAGAAAATGGGGCGAGTCTATTTTATGACCGACTTGGACCAAAAGCCACCAAAATTACCAGAATACCCCTTACCGACTTTAAACCATGTATATGTGCTTTCTAAGCCATTTTTTAGACATATCTTTTATTCATAATTTTAGGTTAGGAGAGAAGAGAGAAAATATTTTAGAGTCTTCTTGAAAGTCCATTGGTTTTGGTTTAATATTTTATATCTGTTTCATCTATTCTTTCTATGATTTTCCAATAACAACTATCATGTCTGAGTAGATCCATCTATTAGGTTTGAGTTCTCTAGAGTTTATCATACTGCTTGTGTTCTAGAGAAGCTAACTATAAGTCTGATCACAGGATAGTTAGACGCACACAAAATCATTAGTGAATAAATCGATTAGTTTGATAACGATTACTTAAGGCAGTGTCCATCGATGCTCATCCCATAGCATTGATCACACTCGATCCGTGTTAACATGTGACAGCTGAAACACTGGACTTAGTCAAAAGGTTAGACTCACATGTCACAGCTGGTTGTCTTTTCCATTAGATATCGAGTTCTAGGATTAACCCTTAGCATCTATATATTTGAGTTATCATAACCTGAACGAAACCCTAAGTCTAGCAATCCTCCTTCCATCAAACAAGAAACTCCTGATTTACTGCTTTGCTTTATTTATCGCTTTTATATTATTTGACTTAGCTTAATCTGTACCTAAAGTTTATTGTGTGAGATTTTGAGTCTCTGTGGATACGATGTTCAAGTACTGAAATGGGTCTCTTATTTGAGAGAGTTGCTCTTCGGGTAATTTGAGCAGATCAAGAGTTCAACACACTTATCCACACCATCTGGCATTTGGAACAAAAGGAAATGTGCTGACTTAAAAGGAAATGTGCTGACTTAGTTAAGAGATCTACTATCACCCATACTGAATCCTTGCAGCCCATCGTCTTTGGAAGTACACACATGAAGTCCATCGTGATCATATCCCACTTCCAATCAGGCATAGGTAAATTCTGCAACAAGCCACTTGGAACCTGATGCTTTGCATTCACTAACTGGCATGTTGGACACTTTTCCACCCATCCAGCTACATCCCTTTTCATCCCTGACCAATGGTAGTACCGCTTAAGGTCGTGGTACATCTTCGTCGCACCTGGGTGTATGGAGAACTTGGATTGGTGTGATTCCTTCAGTACATTTTCCCTCAACTCCTTGTCATTTGGGAAACATACTCGTTCATGGAAGATGATTGTCTCGTTATTGGTCTTCCAATAGCCTACGACACCATCCTCGACCATCTTAACCAATGCTTCATCGTCCCCTGGGCCAATTTTTGAGTCAGACGGTCAGCTTGATTTTCCGCTTCCTCGCCTACTAATACGCAACATTTCCAGCATCGAAATCAACCCTCCTATTTTCTTCTCAGTCGATACACTCGCCTTTCAGCGACTAAGGGCATCAGCTACTAAGTTAACATTTTATGGGTGATAAGCTATCTCTAAATCATAGTTCGCCACCAACTCCATCCATCTTCTTTGCCTTAGATTCAACTCCGGCTGAGTGAAAATGTACTTAACACTCTTATGATCCGTAAACACTTGAACATTTTCCCCATAAAGGTATGCCCACCAAATCTTAAGTGCAAACACCACCACTACCATCTCCAAATTGTGAGTTGGATAATTCTCCTCGTGTTTCCTCAGCTGTCGAAATGCATAAGAGATCACATGTTCCTCTTGCATCAAGACGCAGCTGAGCCCCATCTTTGATGCGTCAACACAACATATGCCACTCCAGGATGAGGCAGTACTAGGAATGGTGTACTCATCAGTTGCTCCTTCAAACTTGCAAAGCTCTTCTCACATTCCTCTCTTCTCACATTCCATCTTCCACTTGTACTCCTCCTCCTGTGGCTGCTACAACATCTGTTTCTCCAACAGTTATACATCCAGATTTGATGGTGCCACCCGATGCTCTGTATGCTCGGTACACCGTCGAAAATATCCTCCGACAGTCCAACCGAGAAGGTTTATGCATCATTGACCCTGATCATTCGCCTAGCATTTATTGGTAATTAAAAAAAAATTTAAAGTTTTTACTTCATTTATTGCACGTTCGCGACAGTTAATGTCCTAGGCCGAAGCATTTCAGATACTATTAAATGGTACTTCCATAAAGCATATCCAAACTGGTCTCTTACTGGAGTACATTCAGACGACTTGGTTCAAATGTTTTGCGGTAATTTATATTTTTTTAAAGTTGTCTTTCATATTTCTTTGTTAGTGGTTTTAATGAATTTTCTTTTGCAGAAAAAGTGGCATTGGCGTTAATGAGCGGGTGAAGAAAGCGTTCAACGATAAGGTGAATCTTTGCTTGAAAAACACCATCACCGACTGGAAGGAGAAGTGCTGAACATAGGAGATAATGCAAAACCCATCTACATCATCGATCTCGTTTGGACTGGCCTGAAGGCATATTGGACTTCTCCTCGCTCGATTAGAGTGGCTGCTTCGTGCTCGGCGGCCCAGATGACGCCTGATCCCAAAGGGAATTTACGAGAGGGTCCACAATTCTGGACAGACCCGACATGCTGGAGTGCCATGCAGATTGTATGTCTTAATCTTTTTTCTTTTTTTTTATTACTAATGAATTTCATTTTAATCTACGTCTAATTTCTTATATTTTTTAGAAAGGAAGGAGAACCGTCACCGCGTTCCTGACTTTTCCAGGAGACACTCCAGTACCAGGATTGGACGTTTGTGGATTGTAGATCAGAAATAATCCACAACATGTCACGGTGCGGAATGAAGAGAGTCAGACACAGTTGACGCAAGAAACTCGGGATGGAACACCCGTCTAGTTGTCGACACAAAATATGGACAAAAAAATTTGAAGAAGTAATAATTTCCTTTTTTCAGTTACTTACATACATTTAAATATTTATTATTTTCTAATTAAATTTTAAAATTTAATTAAACACTGTCCCAAAAAAGGAGACAGATGATCGACATCGGTTGTCCTACACTACAAGGTAAGAAGCTTCTCAGCTCTGTGTGGATCTGAAGGAGGCCAAGACCGTCATTGCAACACTCCGAGATGACTAAGAAGACACTCGAGCTCGGTTGAGGGGCATGGAAAAGATGTTCGATGTCATAACATCCGGGAACCCGGAGACTCGGTGTGCGTGGGACACTGTACGTCAATCCATCCATTGTACATCAATCAATCCACCGGGAACCCATCGCAGAGGAGCAAGCGGAAATGGAGCGCCAAACCGATGACCATAGTTCAGAGATTTTTGACGACCTTAGCCATTAAATATTAGATTAAAATATTTTATTTTGGTTTGTAAAATATTCTGATATTATAATATTTTATCTATTACATTTTTAGTTAGTTTCATACTTAATTTTTTAAAATGTTTGATTCAATTGCATATTCAATGTTAACTGGTCGTAAATATTACGTCTAACGATTTTAATTGGTCGTAAAGTTTTACACTCGTTAACATAACTCATTAACATAATATAGACGGCATATATGACTATGTAACAACGATAAAATATTACGATCCTTTTACGACCATGTATACAGCTTAACATTACGTCTAGTTTATGATGAATTATGTTACGACGAAATAAGTACGAATATTTTTGGTGTAAAGTTACGTCATGCGTTTATAACGATTTGCTTTTTGTTCTAACAGCCATATATGTCGTTGTTATGCGTCTGTTTTCCTGTAGTGCTACAAACTGACTTAAAACGAACCTGTTAGGAACTGAACCTCAAACGAAAACTAACAAAGTTGAATTAGCCTTATATTATACGTATGGTACCGAACCTGAATGTGACCCCAAACAACATTTATGCCTAATTGATATCATATATTATGGGAAATGCTTTAGAAATCTACGAAAATCATATCCAATATGATTCGACATTACTTTGTGCCTTGATTTTTACTTATACGTTTGGAAACAGTTGACATTTCATAGCATTGCAGCTCACACAGGAGTTTTAACGTTCCAACAATCATATTTGCAATGACAATAATTTTTGGCTTTTATGTCGCAAAAGCCATTTGAATCTGGTCCAAGTTTATCTCTGCAAGATTGATCACAATCTGGAAATTTAACGCATGGTCCAATCAATAGGTCGCACCATATAGATCCCGTACTCTGTTCACCTATATAAGAAAAAACTATATTAAATCTAGATAGCAATTTTTTAATAAGACTTAAATCAATATATGAAACTACAATATACGTTATACGTGGCAATGAATAGTGGGCTGAATAAAAAATTATAGAACATAATATTTAATTTTTAATAATATTAGTATGGATCAGTTATAAAGATCAATGAATACAGAAGGCTATATGTGTTACAAAATAAGTATACTGAAGGCTACGAACACAATCAACAACAAAATATGGGGTGTATACTTATGAAGAGAACCGAACCAGCACTATAAAGTAATTTTATTGTGAAAATATTATTGAATAAAACTTCTATGAATAAATCTTAACAAAATGTGTACCAAAGGAAAACAAAACAAGGAAAATTATGGGGAGAGCAAGTGAATAAGCTGCCTTGGCCATTTTGTTTTTAATATTTGTGTATGTTGAAATAGATCTAACAAAGTTGGAGACTAGTAAAAATCTTTATATACAATTATGAGGTGATAAATTATAGAAATAGAATCACTAGTATTTGAAGTATTTGACTATATCTGCTTGACTATATATTTACAACTATTTTGGTACAGTATTTAAAGATATCTTACCTTTTTAAACAGATAAAGTTTATCATTTTCTGTAAATAGAGAAAGTTTATCATCTATTGAATGGAGATTTTGATATACTTTCATCTAAATTTCATACAATTTAAACCACCTATAACTAATCGCCTTAGGCAGCGCCTAACCGACAATTCCTCTTTACAGCTTTAACTGAAAAGTTTTTTTTTTTAAATCTGATTTATACGATTCAAATAATTTTAAATTATTTAAAATCAGTATATCATTTTAAGATTGTTAAAATCGATATAAAGTAGTGTAAATCTGTTAAGTTAAGTAATATTGTTAGTAAAAATCACAAATTTGTTTAAGTTTATTTTTTGTATATTTATTTTTGATAATTCATCAAAATAGTTTTATAATTAAATTCAAAACTAAATATCTCATATAAATATAAAATATATATAAAATAAATCAATGATTCTTTAATGCATAGACTCTGAATAATTCGCCTATGCGGTAATTTTCAGCCCAACGCCTAATTATTGTCATTAAACATATTTATTTTATTAAAATCTTATGTAGTCACAAAGTTATTTTGATATATTTATTTTCAGTCATAAATCTGCTTAAATTATACAGGTTGATTTATTATTTTTATTTCTGACCAGTTATTTACTTAGTTTTGATACTTAAATAAAATTCACTTAAATTATTTTTCTCTTGTCACAGATTTACTTAATTTGACAGATTTAAATAAATTTAACAGATTTCTTTATTATTTGACCACATATTTTTAAAATTTGACAGATTTAATTAAGAATTGGTAGATTTTTTATGTCATAGCTGCATATTTAATTATGATTATTTTTTAGCTTTTATCACATATTTACTTAATGCCACCAAATCGAAATAGTTATAGAATACCGTGATAAAAAATATTTAATCTCAAAATTATTTTATCAACAAAAATCTTAAATTCATTGAAACTCAGACCACCTAAGCCCAAATCAAGTTCAGGTCAAGTTTGCAACAAATTGTTTTCAACTGGTGAAGATGGTTTCGAAATCAGAGGAATGACCAGCTTTTGCAAGTTATTTGGAAGATATCGAAACTTTGAAAGAGAGCTTCTTACACTCAGAGATAGTTTATGTACCACAGACGAAATATTTAAAGGCGGGCAATCTAGCACGTAGTATCAGGAAACAACCGTATTTTATCGTCCACATGGATGAAGATCTCCCAATGTGGTTTACAGAATCTGTTTGAGTCTGTTTTTTATGTTGATGACAAAAAAAAACCACCTAAGCCAAAATTAATTTGAACTGAAATCATATAAATCAAAATATAAATTGAACCTCTTGGGAATCATGTATGTCTTCTTCTCTATTAGAGCAATAAAGTCCCACATCGTGTATAACAAAGGTTCTTGGGTAATATATATATGTATGGACAATTCTCCACTCATGAACTACTTTTTGGATGTGAGTTAAGCTCATCAGTAATATAGTATCAAAGTCCATGGTGAAAATCCAGCGTATGATTTCCCACATAAACAGTTGCCTACTTATGTAGCATGTACTTGGCCCATATTGCTGTGGTATGTCTGAGATGTTAGGCTTGGACTATTTTTGTTGGACCGTTTTCCACCTACATCTCATCTCGAGGGGGCCTATTAGAGTAATAGAATCTCACATCGTGTATAATAAAGGTTCTTGGTCAGTATATATGTGTATGGGCAATGCTCCATTCATGAGTTAGCTTTTGGGTGTGAGTTAGGACCATCACTAATATTTTCCCTTATATTTTTCGACGTTTCTGATTCCATTAGTTTGATGGTTTAGAGTTCCTGATTCCATTAGTTTGATGGTTTAGAGTTCCAAGTGACTTAGTTAGACTTCACAGTGCTTGATGTGTGGATGTATGGCGAGGTTTAGAACTAGATTCTCGGCTTCAAATTGCGATAATTTATGAATCCTTTCCTCTAACTGCTTGGAGTAAGAGTAAAATAAAGAAGGTTTTTTTTTTTGTAATACTACATAAACAAAAAGTAAAACAATAACGCATTTCCTCTAACTGCTTGGAGTAATAGTAAAATAAAAAAGGCTTTTTTTTGTAATACTACATAAACAAGAAGTAAAACAATAACGTAACAAAATGGATGAAATGTTGTTATGAATATTATGTTTATGGATGTCCAGCCCATTAGATATTTACTTGTAATATTGGCCCGTTTATGGCCCATTGTATTTAGGTCCATGTCGCCATGTATTTCCTATATAAGAAACACTTTGATTCAATAATAAAACACAGTTTTCACAACACGTTATCAGCACGAAACTCTGAAATCCCGAGCTACCTCAAAAACTCTAATTGACGGCGCCACTTCAAACAGCTCGTTCTCTTCAACCGTAAGGATCCAGACGACGAGCCACATATCAAATTGAAGCTCTTGACGAGACGAATCCAACGCCGTCGGCCTCGACTCTATCTTACGTCGGACGCGCTCTCAATCGCTATTCTAAGACGCGCCGTCAAGTGACCTAAAACCCTAATTCCGGCTGCAACTTCAAACTGTCATATCTCTCTAACCGTAAGGACTCAGATGACGATCAACCTATCAATTTGAAGATCTCGACGAGAAGAATCCAGTGCCGCAAACGTCACATCAATCCGATTTCAGACGCACGCTCACCTCCCGTTTTAAGCTGCGCCGTCAAAACCCTAATCCATCTACGATCTCTCTTTCTCTTGGTGGTCCGGTTTCAGATCTTCTCTAAACAAAGGTAAACTGTCTGAAACTCTAAAAGAGAACACAAACAATCGAATTTGGTTTGATGTTAAAGGTTATGACAATTAAAATCTTGCAAAATCCCTAACAACCTAGATCAATAAGTCCAAACCCATCCATGAGTAAATCGGAGCTCTTAAACCTAAAGTTCGATATGAGATTGTTAATCAATTAAAATCACAGCCTCAATGGCTTGCTGAATCTCGAAAACATTATTGATCTGAATGATCAAATCGTTTTTAAACTTTGAAGTTGATCATCTCCTAAAACATAATTATGATCGATTTTTTATAAATCCTAGAAACTTACTATAAAAAAAAAAAAAACTTTATATTTTCAGAATATTTCTAGAAAATGAAACTTTCTATTTTTAGAAATTTACTATAAAAAGAAACTTTATATTTTCTGAAACTTACTATAAAAGGAAACTTACTATAAAAAGAAACTTTCTATTTTTAGAAACTTACTATAAAATGAAACTTTCTATTTTTAGAAACTTACTATAAAAGGAAACTTTCTATTTTCAGAAAATTTATATTTTCAGAAACGTTCTATAAAAGGAAAAACTTTATATTTTAGACATATATCTAAGCCGTGTGACTTGTGTATTAGGAAAGCATTAACTCGATTGTTTGCTTGATCACACGATTTATATGATTGATTTTCTTATAAAGATTGAGTGATATACAATATGAGATGTCGAAAATCAACTTGGATTATGCTGTCCTAAATCTCTAAAGAGATAATCATTTAAAATGGGCACTGGATACCGAGGTTATCCTAAAGTCAAAAGGACTTGGTGAATGAATCACAGAAGGCGATATTGCCAAATGAGAAAGATTGATACATGGCAATATTAGTTATTAGCCACCATCTAAATGAGAGTCTAAAGAAATCAGTACCCCAGTAAAGAAAATCCACTAGAACTTTGGACCGCCTTACAGCGGAGATATGATCACCATAAAACGGTGCTATTACCAAAGGATAAAATTTGAGTGGAAGAATCTGAGATTTCAATACTATAAGTCTGTGGATGAATACAACTCGGTTCTGTTTAAGATAGTTTCAATGTTGAAACAATGTGGTGAAGAAGTAACTGAACAAGACTTTCTCTAATGTGTTACTGCAACAGCAGTATAGAGAAAGAGGTTTCACCACCTATACTGATTTGATCTCATGTTTACTATTGGCTGAGACCAATAATGAGTTATTAATGAGAAACAGTGAGATGAGACCTCCCGGTACAAAATCATTACCCGACATTTCTAGGCTGATTTTGGAGCCTAAGAAAGAAAGTAATCTCGTCCAGCACAACAACCATTCCGGCCCTAGCCGTGGGAAAGGTTATGGACGAGGTCGTGACACATTTAAGACACATGGGCGAGGACGAGGCCGCAGTACCACACCCGGCTTTAGCCGTGGTCGAGGTCGAGGTCGAAGTGTGTCTTTTAAACCTTAAATAAAATCTTTTTTGTGTCACAAATGTGGTATGGGTAATCACTGGGCAAATAATTGCCAAACTCCAAAGCACTTGTATGAGCTTTACATAGAGAGTTTGAAGAAAAATCCGGAAGCCAACATGGCTTACCGAGATGGTGAAGATGACATGGATCATGACCATACTGATCAAATAGAGTATGAAACTCATGAAAAAGAAAATGATCAGATGGATTATGAGACTTCAGATGCCTTGAAAAAAATTTCGACATCAAAACTCTATGATATGGATAAGAGTATATATGAGTTTATAAATAAGAGTATAGTCACTCGGCCAAGGCATTATATACACCTAATAAAAGACCCATTGAGTTATAAAGATTTAAAAATGAATGGTTTCCGCATTGAACCAATGGGCAAAAGAAATATAAATTCCTTAAGATTATAAAGAAAGTAAAAATCGCCCAAGACATAAAAATGGTCGAGACTGTACTCCCAACTGATCTAAACTATGCTAAAAGATCAGTATGATAAAGGCAAAAGGCCTAGGTAACCAGATAGGTTGACCACAAAATTTTACACACTTTATGGCATGACTGGACTAGCCATCCAGGTCTTTAAAATTGATGCAAAGATTGATATCGAAAAAGGCACAAAAGAGTTATCCCATAGAATCTCACGTTGTGTAACATGTACACAAGGGAAACTCAATAGGCTATAATGTTCCAAGCATCTAAAATATTTATTGCATGTTCATGAGGGGGAGAAATGACACTCCCGTGGTCCATGAACAACACTAAAAATCCGAGTGACATGGTCTATGACCATGATAGAACTTGGCCGAATTCTTTGTGATACAAAGATCACTAGGTAATGCTTGGAAACACATGGATTTACATGTAATAAAAATATGCATCAGGCCATATAAAGTGAGCATAGATATTCCCATCTAAGAATGATAAAGGGTCATGATCCAGACATAGACCATCCTAAGAGATTATGTATAGACCACCACAATAATATGTGCCGTCTAGGATGGAACCTCATAAAAAGATGAGATAAGATTGGGAATATATGTTGGATATGAGAATGCTTTCTCCCACGATTTTATAAGAAACCTTGAGCCAAATATGGGTGATCAGATTAAGGCCATGTTTACGGATTGCATGATTAAATCCGACTATCCA
Organism: Raphanus sativus; assembly: GCF_000801105.2. Lineage (NCBI taxonomy): Eukaryota > Viridiplantae > Streptophyta > Magnoliopsida > Brassicales > Brassicaceae > Raphanus > Raphanus sativus. The sequence continues at coordinate 28,423,411 of NC_079514.1, read as the reverse complement.
ACATCAGGGGGAGAAAGAAATAAGCTGGTACAAGTATAAAGAAATGAAATGGTATTAACCATCCTTGTCTTGGCAAGATCCTCGGACCAGAGAATATGATTTAAGACGTCCAAAGAAAGATCATACAAAGCTAGCTAAAAGAATGCCAGACAAATTAGACCCGAAAAGAAAAGAAAAAGAATGACTAAGTCATACCAGCTTAAGCACCACGAAATTAATGTCCTAGAAGAGACATAATCAAGTTGCTATAGAGTCTAAAGATAGACCAATATGTTCCATAAGATAAGGAACCTCAGAAATAAAAAGAAAGGTGCAAATAAATAACATATCCGAGGTCATAAGGGAAACCAGACCAGACATTTAGATAAGGCTGCGCAGCTGAACATCTAAGATACCAGACCATGTAGTTTGGGACGCCAAACTGCAAGGTAATAAAAGTTCTTAGTAAGAATGAAATCTCTAATCGATTAGTTCATGTCTGGAACACAATGGAACACTATAAAAGAAGTGTCGACACATACATACACAAAAGATAAAGATGCATAAGAAAATAGCACTTGAGTTTAAAAGATATAAGCGAGGATCAGAACCCACGAGAATACAAGAATGCATTCATAGACTAAAAGAAACTGTGGGGGTTTAAGAAAGATTCAAAGAATCTATAAAAGAGATGGGTGTATTGGCCATATATAGAAACACTATCTGATAAGATAAAACCAGTGAAAAATGGGTCATGTGTGGGAAAGGAAAAGAAATCGTGAGACATGGACTAAGGTGTTCATATTCCTATTTAAAGCATTCAAGGAATGGCTTGATTACACAAGGATACTCACAAAGACCAAGGAACATATTATAAGGAGATATACTCCTATGTGGTGGATGCTACTACAAATCCGAAAGTGATAAAGGTCTGAATATAAGAAAAGAGAAATGTAGTAAGCAGCATGATTGATCACTGGATAAAGAAATGATAAGAGTATCAGAAAGATGAGAAAAGAAATTCTCATAGAATAGTTTTGTTCCTAAGCTATTCATGGACTGAAACGAAAGGCAGCTGCATATAAGGCATATAATGCATGTAAAGGATAAGACTAAGTAATACTTAGTGAAAGGAGTTCTATAAGAACGTCCCTGAACACTCCATGCATATATTATGAAGGAAATTCCTTGTGTTCATACTTAAAGAAAGGATGATTAGATCGATTGATTCTTGGACAGGCTATGATAAGAATACAATGATCTATAGTGGAGATAATAGCCATGAATATGTATTGAGATCTATGATCCAAAGTACCAAGAATAGAATGTGATATGGTCAAAAGAGAATAAGAGGATGAATCCATCAGATTCATGACCAAAGACCCATATCAACTAGGATCACGTCCAACCTAGTTCGACCTTAATCATCTTGGTTCTAGTCCAGCCCGTTCCGATCCGTTCCCTTCGGTCTTGTCCGACCTGAAACGTCCATAGTAAGGGGAACGGCATATTGATCCAAAAGTGGCTTAGTTTTGATGAACATCAAATTATAGCATGATAAAGAAGGTTCATGAAGAGTTTGGTCAAAAGCTATGAACGGGACACACACAATGGACATAGCATGATCCGAGTAGATCATGGATATACTAAGGCATTCATGGTCGAAATTTATCTAAGAAAGATGGACCATGTAATCATCTCGGTCTTGTTCCGGCCCCGTTTCGGCTCGATCCCCTCGATCATGTTCCGACTAAACCGGTTCCAGTGACCACTATATTCAAATCGTGGTATGGCTATGGACAAGTAGTCCTGGGAAGCGGGTCGGATCCGCCCCGCCAGACCCGCCCCGCAGCGGGTTTGATTCATTTTTGATAATTCAAAGACTACCCGCATGACCCGCTACAACTTGGCTGTGAAACCCGCACCCGCCCCGCATTAATCAAGCGGGTCAAGCGGATACCCGCCAGAAAAAAAAAAAAAAAAAAAAAAGCAAACGACAAACAAAACTCAAACATGTTCAAAAGTCTAAAGTCTCAACAAGCATTACACTTTCAAGTTTCAACAAACACCAAACCATAATAAAGTCTGAGATACGATACTAACTGCATAAGTTATGGTCCAAACTGAAATGAATTTTAAAAACAAATTACACAGAGTTCTTCCTTCTTGGTCTTGCAACAAACTCTTTTCTCAGAGTACCTAAATGGTTAAAAACATAATAAATGTTCAGAAAACAGATGAGATGAATGCAAAGTTTAATTAACTATCACTTACAAACGACTCTAGCGTAGGCGAGCTCTCATCTTCAGCATTAGGATTAGGATCAGTAACCTCTGTTTCTGCCCAAACAAGCAAAACATAAATGAAGGTAAATGAAGGTAAGTGAACACAAAATAAGTACTAAACTGTGAAAGAAATAACATAAACTTACCACTGTCATACGGCTCAAACCCACGAAGCCAATTACGAGCACAGATCAACGCCTGAACATTTCGTGGGAGAAGACAGCTTCGATACTTATTTAAAACTCGTGAGCCAATGCTGAAGGAGGACTCAGATGCTACAGTGGTTATAGGGATACTTAGAAGATCAGAAGCCATAGTAGCCAAACCTCCAAAACGATGAGAGTTGTCTTTCCAGTAGGCCAAGACATCTAAATTTGGAAAGGCCATCATGTCCACCGGTGGTTCGTCCAAGTACATATCCAGTGCCGATTTCCCACTAGCACTAACATTCCTCAAGCGAAAGTTGTAGAAGTCCTACACCGAAGCAAAAAAAAAATAAAGTATCACTAAGAATCCATAAATAAGCAACTAAATAAATAGTAGACACTTACATCATATGGAGATGCTTGAGTTTCAGCCACTGTTATGTTTTCACTGGGCAAGGGAGTTGCTTGAGTAGCTACGATGCTGTAGGCTTTGAAGAGATGTTTCAGTTTCTCAAACACATGATCCACCTTTTGTTGAGAAGTACTCTCATCTAGCTTTGAGAAGCAATACTCTAGTAGAGACAACTTAAATCTAGGATCAAACACTGCTGCCATTGCAAGTATCACACTGTACTCACGCCAGTACTTGTCAAACTTAGCTTTCATTCCTCTAACCATCTCCACAATAACCTCTGAACTACTGTCCTCATGCGATTTCAGCCACAACTCAATCTTGTACACTTGCATAAAATACAAGTTAGAGGTAGGATAGGTCGAACCTGAGATCAAGTTGGTTATCTCATCAAATGGTTGAAGCAGCTCACATATTTGAATGCCCAAATCCCACTCTGTTTCTGTAGGCAGAAGCTTGTAGCTTGGATCAATCCCTAGATAACTGTCAAAGGCCAAACGATACTTGATACCTCGATCAAGCATTTTGTAGGTTGAGTTCCAACGGGTTGGGACGTCTAGTGTCAATCCAGCCTTCTGATCTATCCCAGCAGAATCCACACAACTTGCAAACAATTTTCTTCGAGCCTCTGAAGCTTGGACATGCTTGATGCTATCTCTGATTTTTCCTAAAGAATCCCCCATCACCTTTAACCCTTCTTGAACAATCAGGTTTAGTATGTGGGCAGAGCATCTGATATGAAAGAACTCCCCTTCGCACACCAAATCCCTTTGTAACACAAGCTGCCTCTTCAATATGTTTTGCATGCTGTCGTTGTTGCTTGCATTATCCAGAGTCAAAGAGAAGACCTTTCTCTCTATTCCCCACTCTTTCAAAACCTCTAAAATCTTCATAGCTAAATCAATTCCAGAATGTGGAGGAGGCATTGCGCAAAAGGCCAGAATCTTGTTCCTTAACTTCCAGTGGCTATCTACGTAATGTGCAGTCAAACAGATATACCCTTCCACAGTAATAGCAGTCCACAGATCAGATGTGAAGGAGATTCTACCAGGGATTTGAGACAATTCCAACTTCAACTTAGACTTCTCAACCTCATAAAACTTAAACACATCTGATGCAGCTGTCTTCCTAGAGATGAACTTCACATCCGCATTCAAATACGACCAGATGTTCCTAACTCTACCGTATTCAACATAGGAGAATGGGAGATCATGTTCGATTATGCATTTAGCTACCATTTCACGAAAAACACCCTGATCAATCTTCCTAGCTTGCAGTTTCCCTTGCGCAGTAAGCATCATAGCACCCAAATCCCCACTAACAGGCACTCTATTGCAAACTAGCGAATGCCTATTGTAATTGGAGGTACCTTGTTTGTGTGGTTCATACGCATAATCCTTGGTGCAGTGATTACACTTCGCCCTTAACTCTGGAACCCCATCAACAACTTTCGTGATCACAGAGAAGTTGTCCCACGCAGCTGATGTCTTCTTCCTCTTCCCCTGACTTGATTCCTCAGAAACTTTCGTTGGTAAACTCGACGCCTCGCTACCCACACTCGGAACACTCGGATTTGGTGTCGTTTTCTCACCATCAACTCCATCTTGTTTCACAAACTCCATGTCGGTACCTGTAAAAAAAATAAAAAAAATGAGAGAGACAAACTTCGAGAGACAGAGAACCGTGGAAATGGAAACAACAAAGACAAACTAAAAAGATAGATAATTGTGAGACAGACACCAAGCGAGTAAACTAGAGAGAGACAGTTCCGTGAGAGAGAACACAATACACAAACTAAAGATACAGAGACAGAGAGAGACAGCCGTGAGAGAGACAAAAAAATACAAGAGACAAACTAGAGATCTACAAACTAAAGAGAAACAGCAAGAGAGACAGACAATAGTGAGACTAAGACAGAGAGACTAAGAAACTAAGAGACAATAGAGAGCCAAAAATACCTTGTTTGTTGTTATCGAGCAAGACTGAACCGTGAGAGAGACGAAACTGGTGACTGAGAGACCCAGAAGAGGCTCAAAGTCGACGGTTTGGAACTTTGGATCAGCAGAGAGCCAAGAGAGAGTGAGAGAGTGAGAGACTCGATTTAGGGTTACGGCAAAGAGAAATGAAAACTAAAGATTAGGGTTTTCAGATTGGTTTTGTAACATAAAAGACTGAAAACCACACACAGTTACATTTTAAAAAAAAAAGACGACACACACTAATAACCTAGAATACAAAAACGACACTAGCCAAATCTAATAAAAACAGCATGCTTTCTATATAAGCGGGTACCCGCTAACCCGTTTCTAGAATTACCATAACCCGCACCCGCCCCGCCTTTTATTTAGCCGATCCGCCTGGCCCGCGACTTTTGAAATCAAAATTTTTTTAAGCCCGCACCCGCCCCGCAGCGGGCCTAATGGGCCGGGGCCCGCGGGTTTTGAACCAAATTCCCAGCACTATGGACAAGGCATGTGTCCTTGGTCTAGGAAAGACTTTACATAAGTACTTTTAAGACTTATGCACATCCGACCAAAAGAAATGTATTGATATGATTGGCGCCTTGATATGGCAAGCCATACTAGGTCGGATAAGTTTTATGGATATGTTCAGACCATAAGACATTGATACTAAAGCCATACACGTCCCCTGCCATAAGTGTTATTGGCACTTTACTTAGATAAATTTGGCATGTCCGAACATGAGACAATGAGACATGATCAATATATCCTAAGTTACCTTCTAAGGAACTAAAAGTTTGAGATTGATTTATACTAACCAAACCCAAAAGAAAAGGGATTGTTTGGTTTTAATAAATGTTACAGGTTTATACAAGGTCTCAAACAGGTTATACACATTTGGAGAATGATGAAGAAGCACAAAGTACTACAAGTTCAGTCATGAGAAATGTTAGCCGACTTCTTCACCATGTCTACACCAACTACACATCTATGAAGTCTACCTATCCGTTTGGGACGTGGCAACAGAAGAACCAGTTCAAGACTTGGCGCCCATGAAGCTAAACCATCAAAGTGTCCATGCGCCAGACTTGAAGAACGGAGGTCCAGAACAGGGGGAGTAGTGTGTGTTGTACTCTTTTTCCTTCACTTCGGTTTTGTCCCACTGGGTTTTCCGAGTAAGGTTTTAATGAGGCAACATTAAGCACACTACAAGCTCTATATGGTTCTGGCATCCAAGGGGGAGTGTTATGAATATTATGTTTATGGATGTCCAGCCCATTAGATATTTACTTGTAATATTGGCCCGTTTATGGCCCATTGTATTTAGGTCCATGTCGCCATGTATTTCCTATATAAGAAACACTTTGATTCAATAATAAAACACAGTTTTCTGATTCCATTAGTTTGATGGTTTAGAGTTCCTGATTCCATTAGTTTGATGGTTTAGAGTTCCAAGTGACTTAGTTAGACTTCACAGTGCTTGATGTGTGGATGTATGGCGAGGTTTAGAACTAGATTCTCGGCTTCAAATTGCGATAAATTTATGAATCCTTTCCTCTAACTGCTTGGAGTAAGAGTAAAATAAAGAAGGTTTTTTTTTTTGTAATACTACATAAACAAAAAGTAAAACAATAACGCATTTCCTCTAACTGCTTGGAGTAATAGTAAAATAAAAAAAGCTTTTTTTTTGTAATACTACATAAACAAGAAGTAAAACAATAACGTAACAAAATGGATGAAATGTATTGTTTTATTGATAATTATAGCCAGTGTTTTGAAAACCGGATCGGACCGGCCGGTCGAACCGGTCCGACCGTGACTCGCTGAAGAAGCCGAGTCCGGTTCGATTTAAAACCCGGATTTGATAAAAACCATTAAAACCGGTTGAAATCCGGTAAAACCGTGACCCGGTTTAATTCTAAAACCCGGTTCTTGAAAATTAACATATAATTAAGTGTTTTTAATTATTACTAGCTAAAATTTAATATTTTATAATTAGTGTTCAACTATCACTATTTAATTGTTCTAAGAAAAAATGTGAAAATATATTTTTGACTCTCATATACTATTTTTATTTTACCATATTCTTAAAATTTGAAATATTAGTTGTAAAAATAAATAAATATGATTGTTTTAGCTGTAAATCATTTGTTTTTAAAAAAAAATTAGTTTACATACTAATCAGATTTATGTTTGTTGTTTATTTTGAGTTAATAAAAAAGAATAAAGAAAGTATTATATGTAGAAGTAAAGTTTATATAGTATAAATATATAATTATATATATTTTTATATAAATAAAAAACCCGGTTCGACCGGTTGAACCGGTCTAACCAGTCAACCAGTAGCTTCACCGAGTCAGTGTCCGGTCCGGTTTTCAAAACATTGATTATAGCAGAAGCACAATTTATTGGTTCATAAACCATAGTTTTAGTTGTTTGGTTCTATAATCAAAAGTAAGTAGTCGGTGATTCTCTTTTTTTCTAAGATTTATAGGTCCCTTTAATGGGTCTTTATAGTCAAAATCTAGATTAGATCCTTCCATTTCTTAAGATGAAAAAGTCTCTTTTTAATATTTTTTTTTTTGGAAAATAGTATTTTTAGCCCAAAAAACAACAACTATGTCCTGTTAGTCTAATCTTTCTTTTTTTATGTTTTATTAGACTAATTTTTTTCTAAATGGCAATACCGTCCTTAAATTTTAATTAAAAATTCAAAACTATAATTAAAAAAACTAATTTTGAATAGTAAAATATATTTTTACTAAACAAGTTTAAAATTTTTGTTTTAACAAGCCCAATGGAGCTTAAAAATAAACAAATTTGTAATTGATTTTGATTAACTTTGGAATGTTTGTTAAACAGAGACCAAACCCTCGAGAGTTAGATTTTTTATTGAACAAAAGAAAGATTGTTCAAACTAGCAATGATCAAACAAAGACAAAACACATTTGAGGGGAACGTAACCAAAGAGAGAATCTCTAACCGTATGAAAGAATGATTGGCACTAACGTATACAACTCTTAAGCGGCCACATGATCGGCCATTCCTCTGTCCACAAACACATTGATTCTCCACAACACCATCTTGCTTTCCGTTGACATGCCTTTGATTAGGTAGAGTCTCTGAAGCAGAGCCTTAATCAATTCGTACTCGTCGTTACGAAACCATTCCATTTGCTTCTTCACAATGATTTCCAAATCTCTGAAAGCTCTCCTCGCAAACCAACTTCCATTTTTCTTTCCACAAGCTCCGTCACTGAATCTACCATATTATCTGCCATCTCCATCACAGTTCCAGCATAAAATTTCATCGCTACTAGTTGAATGATGACACAGAAGGCACCCAAAAACGACAAGACCCAGCAGCTGTTATCTACCAAAACATCACTGGGTGGGTTTAGCCTTTTGTTTATCTTCGGGAGAAGATGCTCCACTATAGGATCCATAAACTCCTCATGAAGCCACATTGTTAAGCACTGGAAGATATAAACCGCTCTCTGAAAATCTGTTTCCCTGTTGATGTAATATAGTAGCCAAGAACGTCCCATATATTTTAGCAAAAAAAAAAAAAAGAACGTCCCATATCTCAACATGGGAGATCATAATCTCAAACGCAATGCTGTAGACAACTTCACTAAGGACTTTGAACATGCTCTCAGAGATTCTTTCTTTTTCCCAAAGGCAAGAGATGAGCAATGGCTGAAGTTCTCTCAACAATGAAGCGTCTGTTGACTCTTCTTCCCTTCAAATGTAATCAGAGAGAAAATCATTGAGCCGTCTGATTGCTATTTCTCTGAACCTCTCTTCAACATCAGTGGACGCAAAGACTCTTAAGATCTCAAGCGGCTGTAAGTTGTTCAAACGATCAGACCATTCACGTTCAGAACCTGCTCCATGTTCCTGTGGCTGTTGAACGACTGATGGGGTAGACTTAACCGAACGATGGATCTTCCCCGTAGCCTCCATGGTTAGTGGTCCCAAGTCTTCGATCTTGGACAAGAAACAAGACACGAAATCACATTGATCCTTATTGTAATTATACAACCCCTTCTCTCGTTCCAAGAACTTCTCGACATCTGCAAGTCCTCGTACCAGAAACGGTTCCATACCCTTATCCACAAGATCAGTCGCTGCCTTCACAAGAAGAGTACATGATGCAGCAATATATTTGGAAATTATACGAATAGATAATTATTTTTTATTTATTTTTTTTATATTTTAATAGTTTTCCTATTTTAATTTAGATTAGGGTTTTCATAGATTTAATGATTTTTATAAATAAGCATTCAAGCCTATAGTTGTATTTAGTTTGATCTGATTGATAAAGAGTTTTGGCTTTTTGGGAGAATAGTATTATCTATCCCTTGTATTGATTTGATTAGATTCTTCAATCAAGAAGCAGGTCCCAAGCGAGGATTCCCTAGAATCCCTTGGTTGAACTGGCAGGTCCCAACGCATGGTTCCATAGCCCCTTGGTTGGACTGTGTATCGTTTCTTCCGCTACATCATGTGGTATCAGAGCTGCGTATCTTTGATTTCTTAATCGAAGAACGATTCTGGATGTCATGTTGATTAGCAGTTCCAATTCTTATCCCTAGAATCCTTTGGTTGAGCTGGCAGGTCCCAAGCGTGGTTCTATAACCCCTTAGTTGAGCTGTGTATCGTTGCTTCAGCTCCATCAAGGAATTCACAACTCAACCAAGAGGTTATGGATATATAAAATCTATTATTAAAAATAAGTTTATATCAATTATTTATCAAATACAACACATATTTAAGTCTTGTTCCTTATTCTTACTTATACATTAAGAAAAATTGACATTTCATAGCATTCCAGAAATCACACATGAGTTTTATCCTTAAAACAATCATATGTGCAATCATATGTGCAATGACAATAATTATTGACTTTTATGTCGCAAAAGCCTCCTGCGCCCATTCCAAGTTTATCTTTGCAAATATTACCACAACTCATATATTGAAAGCATGGTCCAAGAAATAGGTCGCACGTTTTGATTCCCATATTCTGTTCACCTGTATACGAAAAACTATATTATATCTAGATAACAAAAAACTTAATAATACTTATGAAACTAAAATATATGTTATACGAGGCAATGAATAGTGAGCTGAATCTAAAAATTATAGAAAATAATAGTTAATTTTTAATAATATTAGTATGGATCAGTTATAAATTATAGATAAATGAATACATAAGGCTATATGTGTTACAATAATGTATTTTGAAGGCAACGAACACAATCAATAATAAAATATGGGGTATATACTTATGAAGATAACCAGCACTATAAAGTAATTGTATTGTGAAAATGTTATGGAATACAACTTTCATAAATAAATTTTAAGAAAATGTGTACCTAAGGAAAACAAAACAATGAAGATTATGGGGATAACATAAATAAATTTTATGTAACAACCCGTCCTGCGGAACCACCCGTCCATAGACCCAAGCTCACAGCGTGCAGCGCACCGACCCCAACCCCTCCATTATGAGTTCTCACTAACTCCATAATTAGGTTGTTGATGAGGTTCGAACCCCCGACCTCACCCTTTAACAACTCTTCCACAGGACAAGCTGTCACCAATTGATGACTTTTATGTAACAACCCGTCCTGCGGAACCACCCGTCCGTAGACCCAAGCTCACAGGGCTGCAGCGCACCGACCCCAACTCTTCCATTATGAGTTCTCACTAACTCCATAATTAGGTTGTTGATGAGGTTCGAACCCCCGACCTCACCCTTTAACAACTCTCCCACATGACAAGCTGTCACCAATTCATCTGCAGTTTAATTGGTGACAGCTTGTCATGTGGGAGAGTTGTTAAAGGGTGAGGTCGGGGGTTCGAACCTCATCAACAACCTAATTATGGAGTTAGTGAGAACTCATAATGGAGGGGTTGGGGTCGGTGCGCTGCACGCTGTGAGCTTGGGTCTACGGACGGGTGGTTCCGCAGGACGGGTTATCACTGAAAAATCACTGAAACCCGAGTCCCATAAATCGCCATCCCAGGTCAGAGCCGGGACGGAACCCGCTCTGATACCAAATTGTAACACTCGTCTTCTCCTCTCTTGAGATCGGCGTGCTACTTACCGAACGATCAGACCATTCATGTTCAGAACCTGCTCCATGTTCATGTGGCTGTTGAACGAGTGATGGGGTAGACTTAACCAAACGATGGATCTTCCCAGTAGCCTCCTTCGTTAGTGGTCCCAAGTCTTTGATCTTGGACAAGAAACAAGACACGAAATCCCATTGATCCTTATTGTAATTATACAAGCTCTTCTCTCGTTCCAAGAACTTCTCGAGATTTGCAAGCCCTCGTACCAGAAACTGTTCCATTCCCTTCTCCACAAGATCACTCGCTGCCTTGACAAGAAGAGTAAGGTAACTCTTCAACATATCGTTACTCAACTCAGAATCCAAGACTTGAACCCCAAGTTTCACAACAGCTTGCAAACCCAAGCTCCAATCATCGACTCAGTCTTGATAAGGAACAAGCAACACCTTCTCTGCTTTCTCCACAACCATCCCTCCACAGTTGTATATGAACCTCTCGTACATTGGAGGCAAGTCCGCGAAGACGTGCAAAGCCTTTAGAGGGTCGTGACACGATACCTCGTAGATACATTCGCTGAGCTCGTCCGATCCGCCGTTGAGTATCATAACGTCGTAAGCGATGAAAGAAACGATCCGCCTGAAGATTCTGATATCGGGTTCTTGCATCCTCAAGCAAGAAATCACAAGAGGTTTGATTTCGTTGAGAGCAACGAGAGATAGTTCGAACCTGCGGTTCTTGTAGTGGTGGAGGGTTTCGACGAGGAGATTCATCAAGTGATATCTGTGGAGGCCGATGGAAGAGGATAGGTACATGATTAGAAGGTTTAGGGTTAAGCAGTTGGCGAAGTTACGGATGAGGAAGTTGAAGAGAGCATTCGCCGTTTGATATTCGGCGGTTTCTTGATCTATAAAGAGATGGCTGACGACGCTCTCTAAACCTTGGTGGCTTGGAGTCGCAAGAACGTCTCTCGCTTTCAAAAACATGAGAATTGGTGGTGGTGGTTCCGCCATTACACGCCCCATCGCACCTTGCGCGGATTCTCTAGTTTTCTCGAGAAAATGGTTTGCCTCCTTCTCCGGTGATCTACGTTACGTCCACTAGCATATATACTCTAGGGGAATAAAGTCAGCTTAAAGCATGCAACCATAAAATACTTTTTTGATATTCTTAAAAAAAAAAATATAAGTTGTTCTTCTATTTCACTTGGTATTAGACTATTAGTTATTTTATGGTTAAAAATTTTAGAAAATTTCAAGTAATTTAGAGATTATACAATGATTTTACCTAAATTTGGATATTTTAGTGAATTACAAATGAAAACTAAATAGGTTTTGATAAACTTTAATTTAAAATTAACTTTATAAATTGTTAGGTAGAAATTAATTTACGAGTAATCTTGATGGATTAGAGTAGGACTAGCGTCCGAATCTCCATCATCTGACAGCTGAATCAAATTTTTTTTAATCTCTAGCTTTGATTTTAAATTAAGGCTAGCATTAATTATGAAAAGCTTTGAGCAATATAAAATTTTGCGAGTCAAGTGAAAACACTTTTCAGAATTTTTCTTTATCTTTTTACTGTTTAACCGAAGGTAATAAATCGTTTTATTCTCTCACTGTGTTAGAAGAGAAAATAAGTTATGATTACATTCTTTTTTTGCTATTTTATTTATTTTATCATTTTTCTCTAGAGGATTTTCCAAATATGACTTACAACTTGAGTTTAAATGCAAAACTATACAGTATACTTAAAGAGAGATTCATAAGTCTTATTCATGTAAGTGATACATCTTCATCAACTTTGAAATCTGCTATTGATTCTTTGTTTGCTAAGCATGGATTAAGCATTACAAAAGTGAGAGGACAACGTTATGATGGGGCAAGTAACATGAAGGATGAATTCAATGGGTTAAGGTCACTAATCTCAAAGGAAAGCTCATCAGAATATCATGTCCATTGCTTTGCTCATCAGCTTCAATTGGTTGTTGTGGCAGTTTCAAAAACATTTTGATGTTGGAGACTTTTTTGATATGATTTCTCTATTGCTAAATGTGGTGGGAGCTTCATGCAAAAGGAAAGATTTGCTCCGAGAAAGTCACAAAGAAACGATTGAGAAAGAAGTTGATAATGGTGAACGTAAGACCGGAAAAGGGTTAAACCAAGATGTTTCTGTTCAGAGACCAGGGAGGACTCGTTGGGGTTCTCACTATAGAACTTTACTGCACGTGGTTGAGTGTTTCTCTTCAATCGTAAAGGTGCTTGAATGTGTTCAAAATGATGGTCAAGATGACTCAAAAAGGCGTCAAACATATGATCTCCTAAGATACGTCAACAAATTTGATTTTGTGTTCTATTTGCAAGTAATGGTGCACCTTTTAGGAGTCACAAATAGCTTGTCCTTGTCCCTGCAAAACAGAGATCAAGATATCTTGAATGCAATGTCATTGGTGAAATCAACTAGAAAACAGTTGCAGAAATTTAGATATGATGGATGAAGTTCTCTTATGATTAAGGTTTCTTCTTTCTGTAAGAAACATATCATTGAAGAGTTTGAAATGGAGGATGTTTTCATTGACTCAAAGAATCCAAGGAGAAAAACAGGAGTCACACATGTACATCACTACAAGGCCAATTGCTTATATTGCAATTTTGGATCTGCAACTTCAAGAATTTAATGATCGTTTTAACGAGATTAACACTGAACTGCTTATTTGTGCTGCTTCTTTGTCTCCCATTGATTCGTTCTCTCAGTTTAACAATTCAAGATTGATGAGGTTAGCGACGTTCTATCCATATGACTTTAGCCATGGAGAATGCATATCTCTTGAACAACAGTTAGATACCTATACTAATAACATTCGAAGTGACGACATATTTATTCATTTAGAAGTTCTTAGAGAACTTGCTCGTACTTTGGTGGAAACTCGAAAGCATATTTCATTTCTTCTGGTTTATAGACTGCTGAAGTTGATATTGATTTTGCCTGTTGCTACTGCAACTGTGGAGAGAATTTTTTCGGCCATGAAGATCGTGAAGACGGGATCGACGAAATCGGATTGGAAATCAGTTTTTAAATGATTGTTTGATTTGTTTTATCGAAAAGGATGTATTCGAAAAAATCACAATTAGGTTTTGATAAACTTTAATTTACAATTAACTTTATGAATTTTTAGGTATATATTAATTTATGAGTAATCTTGTGGATTAGAGTAGGACTGGTGTCCGAATCTCCATCTTCTGATAGCTGAATCAAAAGTTTTTTTTATCTATAGGTTTGATTTTAAATTAGGGCTAGCATTAATAGCAAAAAACTTTAAGAAATATAAAAATTTACTCTCAGCTAACCGAAAGTTTGCGAGTCTGGTGAAATCACTTTTCACAGTTTTTTAAATCTTTTCTTACAGTTTAATTAAAGGTAATATATCATTTTATTCTCTCACTGTGTTAGGAGAGAAAAATAAGTTATGATTATATTTTTTTGCTATTTTATTTATTTAATCTTTTTTTTCTTAACTATCCTTTTTAATTTATTCTTATTTACTCTGGTTAATGACAACTCCTCCATGGCTCCATGATTCACCAAACATATTTTTGAACCTACCAAAATTTGACTAGCATAAACGTTTTTGCAGTTTCTTTGCCATTTTTGCTGCTCCTCAATTACATGCACCCCCTGGTTGGAATTGGAGAACAGAGGTAGTAGCTGCAAATAATGAAGGACGCTGAGAACTTGACTTCTTGAATGGCATCAACCTTATTTCTCAAGTTATGATTTCCAACTCCTTTCTTAATTCTAACGTAATTTTTTCCTCTTTAATTTGAGATATACCATGCTGAGTGGCAGTTGTTGAAAAGTAAACTTAATTTGGGTCAAATGTTATTGGGCTAATCATGTATTGATCCAAAACATAACTCAAGTTCTAGAGAAATATTCCACCTCCTTAACATAAAAATCTAGATAACTAAGATAAAATAATATAAGATATTATGCTAGAATTCTCAAGATTCATGATTAAAATATAAGAGTTATTTTGTATTTTGGAGGCTATAAATACCTCTCATCTCTTCTCATTTTCATCATTAAAAAACAATCCAAGTTTGTAACAATTATCCAAGTAATAAAAATTCTCTTCTAAGTTATAAAAGGCTTTCTTCTTCACAAAGTTTCTTTCTCTTCAGACACTTATAACACTTTCTCAATTTCTATGAAGTTTTTCATTCCAACAAAGTGGTATCAGAGCTACAAGTTCCTTTTGAAAATAGCAAATAATGGTATTCCCTTCCAAGCTCCATTGCTCACTAAGAGCAACTATGAAAATTGGAGTCTTAGGATGATGGCTATCTTAGGAGCACATAATGTATGTGAGATAGTTGAGAAAGGCTTCAATGAACCGGAAAATGATGGTGGTTTATCTCAAACTCAAAAGGATAGTTTGAGAGATTCAAGGAAGAGAGACAAGAAGGTTCTCTGTCTAATCTATCAAGGATTAGATGAAGATACATTTGAGAAGATTGCTGGTTTAAGGACGTCAAAAGAAGCATGCGAGAAGCTTCAGAATTCTTACAAGGGAGCAGGACAAGTTAAGAAAGTACGACTTCAAACTCTAAGAGGAGAATTTAAAACATTACAAATAAAGGAAAGATAACTCATCTCAGATTACTTCTCAAGAGTCTTGACGGTTACTAATAACCTAAAAAGAAATGGTGAGAAGTTAATGAGGTGAGAATCATGGATAAAGTTCTCAGATCGTTGGATTCAAAACTCGAGTACATTGTTACCGTGATTGAAGAGACGAAAGACTTGGAGACTATGATGGTGGAGCAACTTCTTGGATCACTACAAGCTTATGAAAAAAAGAAGAAGAAGAAAGAAGATATTTTGGAGCAAGTTCTTAATATGAGAATTGATCAAAAGGAAGAAGCTTGTCGAAATCATCTGAGACGTGTGGTGATCAATTCCGAGGACGAGGTGGTGGTGTAAATGGACGAGGTTGGAGACCATATGTAGAGAACTTCAAACAATGAGGAGAGAACTCAACAAGAGATCGTGGAAGAGGAAATCCAAAATCAAAGTATGATAAATCAAGCATCAAATGCTATAGTTGCGGAGGGTTTGGACGTTATGCTTCTAAATGAAAAACTCCAAACAACAATAGATTTAAAGAAAAGTCCAACTATGTTGAAGAAAGGAGTAAATAAGAAGATATGTTATTGATGGCTTACAAGAACGATGAACCAAACGAGGTTCACAAGTGGTACTTTGATAGTGGTGCAAGCAACCACATGTGTGGGAATAAAAGCATGTTTGTGGAGCTTGATGAATCGGTGAAAACCATTGTGACTTTGGGAGATGAATCGAAGATGGAGGTACAAGGTAAATGAAATATTCTCATACGCTTGAAGAATGAAGATCATTAGTTCATTTTCAATGTTTACTACATTCCAAGCATCACTACAAAAAATAGTAGTTTAACATCATTTATTTTATATTTTTGCATTACTTATAACTGATGTAAAATAGTTTTACATCACTTAATTAAATGACTCTGAAAGTGGTGATGCAAATAATTTGTATCAATTCTTTAAAAAAATGATGTGAAAATGTTAAATGTTTACATCAATTATGATAAGTGATGTCAATATGTATCAGTTGCAATAAAATGATGTCAACATTTACATCAGTTTTTAAATGATATTAGTTTGGTATCAATTTAAATAACCGATTCTAGTTATTTATATCATTTCCTAATAACTGAAGCCAAATTAATATTAATTTATAAAATTTATTTTAATAATGATTTAATTTACAATCATCGAAAATATCTTTTTATCATTTGTGAATTTGATATTAAATTAATTTCAGTAGGTAAATTACTTGAAATGTTTTCCTTAAAACTGTTTTTTTCCATTATCGAAAATTGAAGACAAGAAAAATAAAAAATATACATAGACTCTACAAAAAAAAAGAAACACAGAAATAAAAAGATGAATTCACATAGGAAAAATTGTTAAACAATTAGAAAAGACATCTTCTTCTTCTTCATTTTCATCTTCGACCTCCATTAGCATGAAGGTGAATCAGTCCACTACTTAAACTATCATTTAAGAATTTTCCATCTTCTGCTTTTCCCAAAGACTTGACTTCTTTAGTTTACAAGAGATTCTTCATCTGCCAAAGAAAAGAATGAATTGCACCCATTTTTTTTTAAAACATAAACAGAAGGAAATAGACTAGAAGAAGAACAACAAAAGAAAAATAATACCTTTTCAGAACTTTTCTATCTGATTCGTCCAATTAGCAGACCCTATTTTCTTTCAAATCATGTATAAGAAAAATTGTTTGACCACTTGAGAAGTAATTCATCGCAGGTAAGATATGTAGATGCTATCTCTTTCCTTCCTTCCTTACATCACTATATTGAATTCTCACTGTATTATCTGATTTTCGTTGATTTTTATTTGTAAATCAATCAGCCCAGAAAATTTTGGAACTGATAAAAAGGTTAAGGAAATTGAGAGGAAGAGAAATCGATGAGTGGGGATATAGAATGCTTTTCGAGATCATTAAGAAGTTATAGAAGATTATGGGTCAATTAAACTAAAACCACAATAAAAATAAGAGAAAATTGAAAAATAAAGACACTTTTCTTGGAGGTTTGTCCAAATAAGATTTGTTGAAGAATTTTTAGGTAAGTAGGATTTATCTTTTCTTTAATACCATATTGCCCTTAAATTTTCGATTTTCTACTTTTTTACTGAGTTAAAAAAATAAAAACAATAAAACATAAAAAAACAAAACAGTTAAAACAGAAAGTAAAAAAAAAAAAAAAAAAAAGAAACAAAAACTCGATTAGGGTAAAGAGAGTAAATCGACCTTTACTCTCCTCCTCTTCTCCGCCGAAATGAAAAGCTCTCCCATGGCGATTTCAATGGCGATTTCTGGTAAGAACAAAGCCAAATCGTTTCTTCACTCTTTCACTTTTATTTTTCGTCTTTAATCTCGTAATTGTGTTCTTTGTCTTTGTTATCAGTTACAGATTGAAGAATTGGAGATTTGTTCTTACTCAACGAAAACCTCGGTGGCTCTTCTTCCTCTTCTACCATCAATTTCATCACCATCTCACGTTTCTAAACACTAGGTTTGTGATTACTTGTTCTGATTCTCTTAAACTTTGATTTTTGGTTGTGGGTTTGTCTTACCAGATTTCGTAGTTGTTGTTTTGGTTGTCGATGTTTGATGAAGAGACCACAATAATTTCCACAGCATTATTCTTTGGGTCTTTTTGATTTTACTTAATTTCTTTTGAAATGTGAGATGTTTTTGTAAGATCAATAACATCGATTTTACTCTTTGATAGACATTCTAACTTGTCGTATATGGTGATGAAATTGTTCTTTGTTTGCTTGTGCTCTGATTACAATTGTTTCTTTGATTGTAGGTATGTCTCAAGAGTTACCAAAACGCCTTTTTAAGCCGGGTGAGGAGACTCAAGTCAGTCAGATCAATAACAACTGTAGGATGGTACTGTATCTCAAAAGGTTGGAGGAATGGCTGCCAAAGGAGTTGAACGAAGTGAAGAAAGATCGGGTTTTTGCTCCGATTTTCAAGTTGCACGAGAATGGTTTGGGTTACTCGGCGAGGGTGATACACAGTTTCTTGTGTAGGGAGCTCGTGACTTACAAAACGCATGAGCTTTGGTTTGTCTTTGCGAGGAGAGCACTCCGGTTTTCGTTGATGGAGTACCATGCAGTTACCGGGCTTGAGTGTGATGCTAGTCTCTCCCTTAAGGAGCCGGTTGACTGGGAAGATGATGGTGGTTTCTGGAGCTTAGTCATTAAGAGTAATAAGGGAATTTCTATGTTGGAGCTGTGGAAGAAACACAGGTTAGCTGTTAAGAAGTGGAGTAATGCTGATCGAATTAGGCTGGTGTATCTTTGCATCATTGTGTGTATGGTTTGCGCGAGAGATCAGAAGGCAAATATCCCCATCAAGTACATCAAGTTGGTCATGGATCTTGAGAAGGTCCGAAAGTACCCTTGGGGAGTTGCTTCTTTCGACCTTCTATGCGAGTCAATAGGTAAAACACGTGACAACCTGAAGGAGAAGACTACGAGTTACGTGTTAGATGGCTTCTCCTACGCTCTTCAGATTTGGGCAATGGAAGCAATTCCAAAAATTGGAAAGCTCTGTGGAAGAAAACTGAACAAAAGTTTTAAGAACGGTCCTAGATGCGTAAACTGGATGGGAGCTGGAAAGATTTCATACCAGGAGCTCATTCAGTTGGAGAACATCTTCACACCCATGGTAATTATGTTTTTTTTTTACTTCATCCGGTTTGACTCTCATTATTGTTAATTCAATCTTCTTTACCTTTCTTGTGTAGGATGAGCTCTATCCATACATCTCGTGGACAGGCAATTGTGATGAAGTTGATAGTATAACTTTTCTGAGAGAAGATGAGGTGGAGGATGATAGAATCAAGGTTCTCAAGAGGATGATAATGGCTAACCATGACTTCAGTGATCATACTTGGGAGTATGAAGAGACAATAGTCTTTTCATTTGGGCTTGATGACAAGGAAGGTGGGAATGATGAAGTACCCAAGATTGATGGAGAAGTTGGGAGCGATGAAGCAGGTGGGAGCGATGATGGTGAAGCTGGGAGCGATGAATCAGGTGGGAGCGATGATGACTTTCGAACTCCAAAAGGATCAGCAAACATAGGCTCCAGAGCTACAAAGGGAAAGAAGAGGCTTCCGGATCGTGGAATGGAAAAAAGGAAGCAGAAGGTTCTACATACTAGAGCACAACAGGCTCCATTTGATGAAGATATGAAGGAGTTTGTGGCAAACTTGTTTCAGCAGAATTTTGCTGCGATGGAGCAGAGGCTAGAGAAACAGATGGGTGAAAGGTTTGAGGAAATAAAGTCTGAGCTTAAAGTTCTACGTAGGGATTCAAGCGTGGAAGTTGAGCCATCTACGAGCAAGCCATCGCCTAGCAACCCATCGCCTAGCAAACCAGCGTCTAGCAACCCACAGCCTAGCAAGCCAGCGTCTAGCAACCCACCGAGGAGGTCCAACCGCTTGGTAAAGAACCACTAGCCTCCATAACTCTCTCAAATGTCTCTTAACTTGTTTTATTGTTATTTTTTCTGTTTTTCGGCCTTGTGATGTGTTTTGCATTGTCTCGTTTTGAAAGTGTGTTTGGTTTGTAAGTGTTAATTATGTATCGGCATTATGATGTGTATTTTGTTATGTGAACTGTGTGTGAGATAATTATGATGTGTATTTGAATCATGTTTTTTATGAATAGCTTGTGTATATAGAATCTGTTTTCCTTATTAATTGGTTGTTCATTGCTTGAATTAACAGGATGAGAATTTCAGTCAAGCGGATGATATGGACGAACCAATAGGTACGCAAGGCCTTGATGGGCTTTCTCAAGCCTCGTTCGTACCCGATATTGATCCATCACAGACCAATAACGACAAGGATGCAAGTGATTGGTGGACTCCAATGACTACTGTCCGGAAACTACCAAAAGGGGGATCAAAGCAAGAAAATGCAGCTCCAACATCGGTAAAGTGGGATAGATGGTGTAGAGAACCAAGCAGGAAGCTTCAGCTTAGTGACTCACCAATGGCAGATGATGGTTCTCCACAGGCGTCACTTTATTATTTCACCGAAGAATCGTGGGATCGATTCACCCAATGGTCTATGAACCCAACAGCTTTGAGGATTGGTCCCTTTGTCTTTAATTTGACCGTCGCTCAGAGAATAGTTTGTGCTGGCAAATGGCTTGGAAACGAGGTATTATTTTGTTATACATGTTGGAATGGTTGTATATTTGTAACATATATTTGATTGTGCATTGGTTAATTGTCCTTATGCATTGGTTAATTGTCTAGGAAATGGATGCGATGATGTATATATGGCGAGAGAAGACATCTTTGAGGCGCTGGAATATAGACCGGGTTGCTTTCATGAACGCCATGTTCTGCCTCCAGGTCGAGAATGAATACCAGAAGTGTAGAGACGACAAAAGAGGCTACGTAGTACCCAATCTTCTTCTTGCTTACGGGAGAGGAGAGCTTCCATCTCATGGGCGGACTAATAAAGTCTGGGGTGTCGATGTCGATCGTCTCTACTTTCCTCTGTTTGTAAATGGTAATTATCCATGTTTCCTCTACACGTCTCAGTTATGCAAGGATTTTTTTAACATAATAAGTTCTGTGCGTTGCAGGTAATCATTGGGTCTCTGTATGCGTCAACATGATTGAGAAGAAAGTGGAAGTCTATGATTGCGGTCAGGGAAGGAATAGGCAATACGTAGAGAAGTTTGCTACTATGATTCCTAGAATTGTGAAGGCCGTGGGTCCATCTAAGAGCAAGCTACTCCTGTCATCATATTCGATTGTAGATATGCCTATGCAGACAAGGTTGAACAAGTCTTGTGCTGATTGCGGGGCATACGCACTCAAACACTTGGAGTGCATCCTTCTTGGTCTCGACATCAGTTTAGTGGAGGACGGAATAATGCCTGGTTGCCGACAGAAGATTGCTTATGATATATGGGAGGCTGCCTATGATCCCATTTTAATCCGGCTTATGGCACAACATATTCCTTCGGAGTTTGAGACTTCTGCTTCTTATGACCTTGAAGAAGACTGATTATGTGTGTTTGTTTTGGTTTTACTAGGAATGTTGTGACATAACTCTATTTTAGAGTTTTCTAGGAATTATGTGACATGAAACTATTTAAGTTGGCTATTTATTTCTGACAATACTCTATTTTAGGGTTTTCTAGGAATTATGTTGAGAGTTCTCCAAATACCCTAAACCACTAAAGTCTATTATAGTACATACTAAACCTCAAATCTTTACCCTAAACCCTAAACAAACCCTAAACCACGAAACTTATAAACGAACCCCTAAACCGTAAACATATTAGCTTTTAGTCTAAACTCTTATAATTTGTGTTGAGAATGACATGTATTTGTTTGATAATTCCATTTGTAGTTCTTATAGCCACTAATAAAATATTATTTTAATTCAGGTATAAACACTGCTTTAGTGGATATATGGTGAAAGTACATACCCTAACTAATCCCTAAACGAACCCCTAAATCGTTTTTCATGATATTTAATAGATCTGCCTCAGGTATAAAACATGTATTCTACCTATTAAAACGATGTCGTTTTTTATTATTTTTTGACCTAATCCCTTTTCTTCCTCATTCTTTCACGACAGAAAGAAACCAAGGGGAGAAAACTTGGGCGATCAACTCAATCATGTCTTCGGTCGGTTCTTCTTTGAATTCAAGCAATCGACAAACCAACCAAAGAGGAATTCCGAGAAGATGCAATTGCGGCAAGGCAGTGGATCATTTCACTTCAAACACTGTCAAAAATCCGGGAAGATTGTTCCATTGTTGTCCGATGGGATCTGAGAAGGTTAGTCTCTATTCATATAACCGTGTCCTTGCTCCAATCTTACTGTTTGTTGTTGTTAATCATGAAGGACAAAACAACTTGTTCAAATGGACTGATATATCAGTTGTTGAAGAAATTGAAGATTTTCGGGATCTGTTTGACGTGCTGCTCGTGGACAATTCCGAGTTTCATAAATCAATGACAGCTTCTGAGACCATCCTGAAACGCCATACGAGTAGAGTTGAAGAAATGGAAGAAGCAATTGCTCGTTGTGAAGAAAAGTCCATGGAATGCATTAGAGAGTTAAGGGTCATCAAAGCTGTGTTTGTGTGTTGTTTTGTTATGGTCTTCATGTACCTTACATTTGCATGATGCTCAGTTTGTTAATCTGTTTTTCCAAATAAATGTAAAACTATGTTCTTTGGTGTTTCTTGGTGATTTGCATTTTTTCTTACAAAAAAAGTTGCAAATATCAAACTGTCAATAGGAAGATCGATTTGTCTCAACAATGTTTTAAAACAAAACTAGATTAGGACCCGCCCTAAAGGGCGGAAATTGATTTGTCAAATTTCAATTAATAATATATGGTATATATAATATGTGTATATAATATTATATATATTTTGTGTAACATTTATATAATATATATATATATATATATATACATATTAGACATATATATAATATTTTATTAAATATATATAGAATTTAATAGTGTTATAATTTATGTTGTATTTGTTATTAGTTTGTATTTAATCTTTTTCATTTTTGGTATAATAATTTGCCTTGTCACACCTTTTACTTTTTAACTTATACACAGATTTATGCCCTTTTCAAAAAAAAACTTATACAAAAGTCTCGTAAAATGTAATATATAAAAAAACATATTTAATAAATTTACAGACCATATGCCACCATTATTTGGTTATTTGAACAAAAAAAAATCATGTTCTTGCATAACTGTGTATATGTTGTGATATGATGTAGATGAAGAGTAAATATATGGAAGTAAAGTTAGTGATACGAACATGAGCCTATGTTGGTCTATGCCACAATTATTTGGTTTTTGAAAGATCAATGAGCATAAGCATACACGGTCTTTGTATGCTTACGTTGTAAATGAGTCGGATATTTTTTCTCTTATGTCTGGAATGATATAGAACTCGTTGATTTAAGAGTGGTTCAGTTTTATATGATCTAATTATATTAAGAGATTAACCAAAAATATTATAAAAGTGTTACTGGTTAGGTTTAACTAATCTATGTTGGTTAAGATTTGGTTTAATTTAAGTTGGTAGGTTGCATTGTATAGGAGACATGATATATTCTAGCAACAATTATGAAAGAGTCCAAAATTTAAATGAGAACTTCAAATAGTAGATAATCCCTAAATTAATATATTAGAAGCAAATAACAGAGAACTCTTTCTTGTTCCTCAGAACTTCTCGGAAATTTTAAAATCACATGTTCCTCTCTTGTGTCCTTCCATACCACACCGGCTGCACTTATGCTTTTTCTTCTTTGTCGATCCTTGAGAAGATCTAATCTTGTCTTCTACAGTTTCATACCTTCTCTTTACTGGTCTACCAGAACTCTTTCTTGTGTCTGGTGGTAAGATCTTCGCAAGTTTAACCACATCAGGGACATTCCATTCAGCCTCTGGAACTGGTATGGGATTAATGGATTCCGCATAGGCATCTTGTAAGACCCGAACCCGGCCGGCTAGGCCGCGGTCGATGCCTCACGTCGCTCAGTCCATACCCTGACCGAACCACTCAATTTTTTTTTGCGCTTTATATATACTTTCGCCTAAAGGCGAAGTCTATCTTGGACCTTAGCTTAAGACTACCTTAGTCATTCCCTAGCTTAGATCCTTTCAACTTATGCACAGCGGAATATTCTCTACTTATCCATTAGTCTAAAACCAATCTAACACTGGTCAGATCGAATCACCTTAGCCATGGTCAGTATACACAACTACTACCAGCTCCAAGGTTGATCCTGAACCTAATCCAGGTCATACAATAACTGAGGTTCCATTCCCCTAACCATTCTATCTAGATCTATGCAGTATTGCTAGATCATACCTTTGCCACATCCACGGAGCTTGATAGCTCTTTGTCTCAGCTGCCTTAGCTGTCTAGCTAGCTCATCCAGCTAGCTGAACTGAACCACTTCACTTGAGGTTCCCAACTCTCTTCCAGCTGATTGAGCTGCGAGGTAGCTTTGCCTAGCTCCCCGTCCACTCGTCCAACTCCCTATTATACCTGTATAAACTCTCCCCTTAGGTACTTAGTCATTCAACCAACCATCCCCACAGACCAAGTACCTTTGGGAAGTCTTCAGCTGCAAAACCAACCACAAGCAAACATGCTCCAAAAACTAATTAAAATTCATGATAATTCATAACTAAGAGAATAGTCAAATTAGATTTCTCAGAACCGGTCTCGATCATACTGATCTCGCCCATGAACAGCCCATATGGCCATAACTGACCACCTCTAAATCAATGAGATAAAACTAATCTTTCACCATGATAATTCATGATAAATACCCATTAAGAGATATTTGAAGTCGGATCCTGACAATTCCTTCAGGAACTATCAGATCTCCACTTACCTGCCCAACCAAGGCCATGGAGAGATTTCTCTGAACTGGCCACTCCATGGTTCAGTACCTCCACGTCTGATCAACATAGAATAGGATTAATAATTCCCACCAGTTCCTGAGTCAATCAACCAACCACCCCATATGACTCAGAACTGATGAGTCTTCACACATACCTAACCGGCCATGGAACCATGTCCCAATGAACCTGGTTACTCTTGCTCTTCTTCATGGCTCTCAGCCAATCCTGTACCAACCCAAGGTTGATACCTATCATACCATATGATTCCATTACCTCATTGCTACGGCCTGAAGCCATTGGTAATGCAAAACCATAGATCAGGTTCACTCATGAACCACCATGAATAACTAGTTGCTGTATAGCATCTAATTACCATCCCATATAGATGAATTAGTTCAACTATGATTCGCCCCTTTCTCCAGGGTCCTGTATCCCTACAATACATCACAATATATGGTCTCCAAGGGCGTGCCTCACTTGGCCTCATATGCACCTCAAGAGACACCAACATAAACCACAAAGTAATCATATGTACATGTTACCTTAGACTTGATCTTACTAGATCTTGTGCTTCCTGTATCATGTCTGGCCATGCTCCTCCATTGCACGCCTCTATCAAGTCTTATCATACACTTCCAGTATTGATAAGAACCAATCATGGGTCGCACCCATCATCCATTCCATGGAACTTCCATGAAAACAGTTTCTGCACTGCATCCACCTTCAAGGCTGTACATGCCTTTGGGAGTGGAGTCCGGCCTTCTCCATTCTCTTCTGGCCATTTGCGTGTGTTACCATGATGTAGAGGAAGCCTAGGGTGTGTTCATCCATGATCAAACACCACCCAAGGGTCGTGCATCACTTCCCACTTCAGTACCCATGAAACTGCCTTTCTACACACCACTGCCTTTAAGGCTGCTCTTGGACTTTGAGAGTGAATCCGGTCATCTCCCTTCTTCCCTGGCTATTTGGATGTGTAGTAAGGATGTAGAGGAAGCCTGGGACGTGTTCATCAATGGTGAAAACCCATCACAGGGTCGTTCATAACTTCCCACTTGATTGCCCACAAAACTGCCTCTTTGCTGCCTTCATCCCACTCTTGGGGTTGGATGTTGCCATCCGACTTTCTCTCTGTTTTTCTCTGTTTTTCTTTGTGTTTCAGGAAGAAGAATGAAGCCCTGACGTGCCTGCAAAGGCACGGACTTGCCTGATATATATAGAAGAATGGGCAGTTACCTTTCTAAAGGTTGCACCTTTTCGGTATTAATTCTGTCCATTGATTTAATCAATGGTACAGATTGCACCCATTCGCCTATGGCAGTTACCAGACGTCCTTGACATGTCTAACTGCTCCTAGACATGTCACACACAAGCCTTGGCTGGTTGCCCAAGCCCCTGGTTCAACCACAAGTGCCCACCGGCTCACCGGCACACCCGGGTGGTCCACAT
Organism: Raphanus sativus; assembly: GCF_000801105.2. Lineage (NCBI taxonomy): Eukaryota > Viridiplantae > Streptophyta > Magnoliopsida > Brassicales > Brassicaceae > Raphanus > Raphanus sativus. The sequence goes on along the minus strand of NC_079514.1, from coordinate 28,397,039 downwards.
GGTCCGACCACTGTCCGGACCTGGCCCAACTGCCCAAGACTTGAACACTCAGTCTAGCTGAGTTGAGCTGATCCCCAGCTGACCCAGCTGAGTGAGCTAGTTCATCCAGCTCAGGGAGCTGACACACTCTTCAGTGAGCTACACTGAGCTGCACTACACTTCATCTAGCTGGTCGAGCTTGCTCACTGCATCGCCCAGCTGCCATAACTTTGTACAGCTCCTTTATACTTGTCTCCTTCTTGGTTTAGCTATATCTTAGCTTCCTGATGCCCTTAACCTTACTTCCAGGCCATGATACCCTTGTGTTTAGGTCACATGAGCTGACTGGTGCGTCTCCTTGCACCATGGTCGATCCTAAGGATCATATCCAGGATCAGGGACATGACAAGTCTCCCCCACTTAGAATGGATTCGTCCTCGAATCCAGTGGTGCTGTCATCTTGCTTGATGCCAAAGGTTCCACCGAACTCTTTTGCATCATCATCCTTGTTCCTTTTCACTGATCACCTTTTTGATCAATGTATGAACAAGTCTCCCCCACTTGGACGGAACTCACTTGATTCCGAACAAAGTGGTCTTCTCCTTTTTCATATCACACCATAACATACTTGTGTCACTGAACTCAACTTTCCAAGTTGCAGTCTAGTATACACCAAGTCAATTATTCTCTGAGCCTAGTCCATGACTAGATCATTTTCAGTCCTTAAGAACTTACTGCATACTCGAGTCTTAGTAGATTTACCCAATCTCCAAGACACTCGATGTATCAGTCAAGTCTTTAAAGAACTCGATCACATTCTGGTCCTGTCCACTCCGGGACTCCACCGTCTCAATCCAACCATAGGTCAATCTCCGACTTGGTTGTGCTGCGACCCTCGTCCCTCACTGGACTTAGTCGACCTCATCTCAGCCATCTCGGCTGGTGCCAAACGATACGGACTTTTGGACATTGGGACCGTTCCCGGTTCTAGTTCGATCATGCTCGGGTCAGCCCCTGCAGGAGGCACACCCTGCAGCGCCCGAAACACATCCTTGAACTCTTGAACCAACCGAATCCTCGTCCGGGCTACCACCCCCTACAACCTCCTTAGTGTTAATGGTCGCCAACCAGGCCTCATGACCACCTCTCAGCATATTTTCCACCTGGACCGCTGAGATCACTAAGCATCCAGAGGTTGGTCGGATCCTTGGAATCTGATCGGGGGTCCACACCCACTCTCAAACAGCACCCTTCCCCGGTGACAGTCTAAGGTGGCCCGATTCTTTCCAAGACCAATCCATCCCTAAGATCACTTTATGATTCTTAAGGCTAACCACAATCAGATCCACGGGCATCGCCCTTCCTTGGATCATCACTGGGATGTCCCTAACAAGGCCTAGTGAATGCATCCTTTGGCCTCCGGCCGCACTCACAATCCCGGGATCATCCCCTATACCAATACAAACAACCCCTTTCCGATCATATCTGGACTCACAAACGGTGTGTAGCTCCAGTATCGAAAGGTATGTTGTTTCCACACCCCGATCATTAAGTACCTAGATGAGTAAGATATCGGTTTGATCACACATTTGGAAAACGTCCCATACCATTCTCCAAAGTGTCACACTTCTGTGAATGTCCCATACCATTCACAAGAGTGTTTATAATATACCTCAATCCCCATCATACTAAGCCACTTAACATCGTATTCCCAATCCATTCAAATTGATCTAAGGAATCCTACCTTGCCTTATACCGAGTCCCAGCTGATCCATCTGATCCCAAGCCACTCGTATACTAGCCATGTAGTGTCTCCCTTAAACCAACTTGAACCTCGCAAATGCTCACTTGTTTTGAATGGCCACCAAGGATAACACTTACCCCCAAAGAGTGCTGCACGTTTCTTTCAACCTAAGCCACTCTCAGGTTCATGTTACTTCTCTGGTCCAGGTCATCCATAAAAGATCTTGCATTGCATAGATCCGTCCAATCCGTCTATTATTTCCAGATAACTAGATCAACCAACCTTCTGTTTCAGGATCTTGCCCTTGGAGAATGCATCTTGGCCAAGCCGGTTCACCTTGGAACTTTCCCGTTCACAAGCATGATACCCTATCTTGCCTCAGCTCCCTTTTGGCTCACCTAGTAAGGTTCCATGGTCGTCTCAGTTTCCAGAAATAATTTTGGTTTGGAACATTCTACCTTTGAGCAGTGAGTTGAGCTGAAGTTACAACCCAATCAGAACCTCCACTCATCTGCCTCAAAGGATCCACACTACCTGAGAAATACTTAGTTCTCATCTGAGCTATGTGCTCCAGCAACCTCAGGTAGTCCACTAACCAAGCTGCCCTAGCTGGTGGATCAATCTAGACCACCTCAGCTACTGGCCCAGCTTGATCATTAGCTGCCAAAACAGCTGCCCAATCAACCGGTTAGTCCTCTCATTGTTTGCAACAATTGTTTGGATCAGCCCGGTTCACATCACAAGAGGATTCAACTTCCCCTTCCAGCTGCAGCTCAGCTCTCCCCCACTAGAACCTCAGTAGGGTTGAGCTGACTTACAGTCAATCCAGCTTCATTGTTAACTTCCTCCAGCTGAGTCAACAATAAAACTGGTGGATTAATCACATCAGCATCCACTTGTCTGGATGTGTGGGTGACAACCACAACCCAACAATCCTAGAATCAAGCATGCTCTGATACCAACTTGTAAGACCCGAACCCGGCCGGCTAGGCCGCGGTCGATGCCTCACGTCGCTCAGTCCATACCCTGACCGAACCACTCAATTTTTTTTGCGCTTTATATATACTTTCGCCTAAAGGCGAAGTCTATCTTGGACCTTAGCTTAAGACTACCTTAGTCATTCCCTAGCTTAGATCCTTTCAACTTATGCACAGCGGAATATTCTCTACTTATCCATTAGTCTAAAACCAATCTAACACTGGTCAGATCGAATCACCTTAGCCATGGTCAGTATACACAACTACTACTAGCTCCAAGGTTGATCCTGAACCTAATCCAGGTCATACAATAACTGAGGTTCCATTCCCCTAACCATTCTATCTAGATCTATGCAGTATTGCTAGATCATACCTTTGCCACATCCACGGAGCTTGATAGCTCTTTGTCTCAGCTGCCTTAGCTGTCTAGCTAGCTCATCCAGCTAGCTGAACTGAACCACTTCACTTGAGGTTCCCAACTCTCTTCCAGCTGATTGAGCTGCGAGGTAGCTTTGCCTAGCTCCCCGTCCACTCGTCCAACTCCCCATTATACCTGTATAAACTCTCCCCTTAGGTACTTAGTCATTCAACCAACCATCCCCACAGACCAAGTACCTTTGGGAAGTCTTCAGCTGCAAAACCAACCACAAGCAAACATGCTCCAAAAACTAATTAAAATTCATGATAATTCATAACTAAGAGAATAGTCAAATTAGATTTCTCAGAACCGGTCTCGATCATACTGATCTCGCCCATGAACAGCCCATATGGCCATAACTGACCACCTCTAAATCAATGAGATAAAACTAATCTTTCACCATGATAATTCATGATAAATACCCATTAAAAGATATTTGAAGTCGGATCCTGACAATTCCTTCAGGAACTATCAGATCTCCACTTACCTGCCCAACCAAGGCCATGGAGAGATTTCTCTGAACCGGCCACTCCATGGTTCAGTACCTCCACGTCTGATCAACATAGAATAGGATTAATAATTCCCACCAGTTCCTGAGTCAATCAACCAACCACCCCACATGACTCAGAACTGATGAGTCTTCACACATACCTAACCGGCCATGGAACCATGTCCCAATGAACCTGGTTACTCTTGCTCTTCTTCATGGCTCTCAGCCAATCCTGTACCAACCCAAGGTTGATACCTATCATACCATATGATTCCATTACCTCATTGCCACGGCCTGAAGCCATTGGTAATGCAAAACCATAGATCAGGTTCACTCATGAACCACCATGAATAACTAGTTGCTGTATAGCATCTAATTACCATCCCATATAGATGAATTAGTTCAACTATGATCCGCCCCTTTCTCCAGGGTCCTGTATCCCTACAATACATCACAATATATGGTCTCCAAGGGCGTGCCTCACTTGGCCTCATATGCACCTCAAGAGACACCAACATAAACCACAAAGTAATCATATGTACATGTTACCTTAGACTTGATCTTACTAGATCTTGTGCTTCCTGTATCATGTCTGGCCATGCTCCTCCATTGCACGCCTCTATCAAGTCTTATCATACACTTCCAGTATTGATAAGAACCAATCATGGGTCGCACCCATCATCCATTCCATGGAACTTCCATGAAAACAGTTTCTGCACTGCATCCACCTTCAAGGCTGTACATGCCTTTGGGAGTGGAGTCCGGCCTTCTCCATTCTCTTCTGGCCATTTGCGTGTGTTACCATGATGTAGAGGAAGCCTAGGGTGTGTTCATCCATGATCAAACACCACCCAAGGGTCGTGCGTCACTTCCCACTTCAGTACCCATGAAACTGCCTTTCTACACACCACTGCCTTTAAGGCTGCTCTTGGACTTTGAGAGTGAATCCGGTCATCTCCCTTCTTCCTTGGCTATTTGGATGTGTAGTAAGGATGTAGAGGAAGCCTGGGACGTGTTCATCAATGGTGAAAACCCATCACAGGGTCGTTCATAACTTCCCACTTGATTGCCCACAAAACTGCCTCTTTGCTGCCTTCATCCCACTCTTGGGGTTGGATGTTGCCATCCGACTTTCTCTCTGTTTTTCTCTGTTTTTCTTTGTGTTTCAGGAAGAAGAATGAAGCCCTGACGTGCCTGCAAAGGCACGGACTTGCCTGATATATATAGAAGAATGGGCAGTTACCTTTCTAAAGGTTGCACCTTTTCGGTATTAATTCTGTCCATTGATTTAATCAATGGTACAGATTGCACCCATTCGCCTATGGCAGTTACCAGACGTCCTTGACATGTCTAACTGCTCCTAGACATGTCACACACAAGCCTTGGCTGGTTGCCCAAGCCCCTGGTTCAACCACAAGTGCCCACCGGCTCACCGGCACACCCGGGTGGTCCACATGGTCCGACCACTGTCCGGACCTGGCCCAACTGCCCAAGACTTGAACACTCAGTCTAGCTGAGTTGAGCTGATCCCCAGCTGACCCAGCTGAGTGAGCTAGTTCATCCAGCTCAGGGAGCTGACACACTCTTCAGTGAGCTACACTGAGCTGCACTACACTTCATCTAGCTGGTCGAGCTTGCTCACTGCATCGCCCAGCTGCCATAAACTTTGTACAGCTCCTTTATACTTGTCTCCTTCTTGGTTTAGCTATATCTTAGCTTCCTGATGCCCTTAACCTTACTTCCAGGCCATGATACCCTTGTGTTTAGGTCACATGAGCTGACTGGTGCATCTCCTTGCACCATGGTCGATCCTAAGGATCATATCCAGGATCAGGGACATGACACATCTCTCCACGTTGCAGTGCTATAGACGCTATCAGTAAACCGGTGTACTTCCATACCTGTGTCAAAAAAGAGACCGAGCAATGTCTAAATGCAGCAAAATACCAGAAATTTATAGGCTTAATTATAATGTTTATATACTTCCATACCTCGAGAATATATTGCAGGAATGGCGTGTCTGCATGGAATTTTTCCTATATCAAACTTCCCACATGTGCATGTTCTGGCTTCCAGATCAACATGACAATCATATATGTCTCCTTTAACAAGTGATCTGAAGTTGTCAACCTTGAGAACCTGAAACCCTCGAGCCTTGACAATTCTCCTATCAATCTTTTTCTCCACCTTAACGGTTAAAGGATCAATATGTTTGGAGCTTAACATGCGATGCTCGTAGAACCATCGGGTCAACAATTCTCTTATACTATCTAGCAAAGGAATTACTGGAAATTGTCTAGGTGATCTCAGAACTGAATTAATCGACTCGGCAGGGTTATTGGTCCTGATGTCATACCTGGATCCAGGGAAAAAAGAACGAGCTCATTTTCTCACATCAGCCTCCTGTAGATATCTTCCAAGCGCCGGACTGATATCAACAATTTCGGTGAAACGTTCCTGAAATTCACAATGCCTATACGCCTTTGATGCCTTTTCGACCAAGGCAGTGAACCCCTTTGTACTGAAGAATTTAACCACATTGGTCAGCAAGTGATGAATGCAAATTCCGTGTTTTGATCGTGGGTAGACAGTTCCAATCGATTTAGCAATTGACGCATTTCTATCTGACACAAAAGCTAAGTCTTTACTATCAGCAATAACCACATTCAACTGTCGGAAGAACCACTCCCAGGATTCGTTATTCTCTGAATCAACAACTCCAAATGCAACTGGATACAAGTTGGAGTTACCATCTACAGCTGTAGCAACAAGTAGAACTCCTTTGTATTTATTTTTCAGAAAAGTTCCATCAACAACAATCACCTTGCGCATTGAACTCTGAAATCCTCTAACCGATTGCCCAAACGAGATAAATAGATACATGAATCTACCATCCTTTTTAGTTTCATAGTCAGTGTGTGTACCAGGATTAGCTTCTTTAATCATATGCAAATATGATGGTATCTTTGCATAGCTTTCGTCTGGTATACCTCTAACAGCTGCAATTGCATACTCACGAGCTTCCCAAGCGTGCCAATAAGTAATCTCGCAGCTGTGCTCCATCCTCATAAACTGCATGATGTCCTTTGCTTTGGGGCCATCACTAGCATCATCAAATCGATGTTGTATCAGCTTCCCAATTGTTCTTGCCGACGCCATTTTTCTGAATTTGCTTTTCTTTGAAGGAGCACATGAGTGTATACCCACACATTTATTGATCATGAAATATGTAGAACCATCAACACATTCCGCACGCACAGTCCAGTTGCACGTGTTATCCTTACATCGTATAGACCACCATTTTTTCGTTGATTTGGTAACAATGAAATCATAATTATTCTTCATCGCCCAAATTTCCATTGTTGCCTTTAGAACACGTTTACTTCGGAAAAGTTGATCTTTCTTCACGAAATCTGGGTTCCCAGCTTCGGATTTCTCCTTCTTTTCACTATCTCCATAGTTTTCACTCTTTAAACCAGCATCGCCGGAACCATCTACACCGACATGATTCTTCCTTTTATCACGACACTCTCTTGATGCTTCTGCAAAATCTCCCAGATTTATGTCAGGAACTTCACCTTCCTCAACATTACTTGAATCACACAGCTCCTTATTCAAATCGATATTGACTCGTTCCTTTTCCTTTACACCAGTACCAGTACCAGAGAACGTGACACACAAGGTTGTAGAGGAATCCTTCTTTGCGTAGCCCACAAAGTTACTCACTTGTCGATCATTGCTCATACTAATGGGCGGATTTCCTCTTTGATTCACCATCTCATAACTGAACTCGACAGTAACCAAATTAGGGTCAACCCCATAATCTTCACACACCATGATCTTGAGTTCCTCCAATGAAGTAGTTGTTTCTAATGTCACCGTTCGACCACGCCTTTGCTTGTCTGGCAAGAAACTCCACTCGTCACTCAAATTTGACATCCATACACCAGATTTTACATAGATTAGAACCATCTTGTGTTGGTTGATAGAAGAGATGTTTCTCGATGAAGATGAGAGAGGAACGAGAGAGATAGAGATCGTGTGAAGAGAGGAGAAAATCGTGGGGAGAATATACTTAGAGATATTTAGGATAGATTTAGGAAACATATGACCACGAAATTTGGAAGTTTCCATTTTTACTATATTTGGCTAGAATAGACATCCTACCTAAGGCAGAAAGGTGTAGAGAGAGTGGAAACTACATTATGCCTTAGGCTATTATAAAGTAAAAGGCATAACAAGGTATGACGTGAAAAAAACAAAAGGTATTTCACTGAGTCATGGGTAGAACTTGTAAAAAAGCCGTCTGTAGATTGAAGACATCTAGCTAGAATAATACGACACAAAATCTATCTTGGGTAGATTATTAAAGAAACTATAGTTTATATTTTCTATCCGAGGTAAACCTATGTATAATACTTTGTATTCGATTTGTACACTACGTAGATGGCTAGAATAAGTATTCTATCCTAGCTTTGACATTAAATAAAACATAGTTCCATATTTTTTAAAAAAAATATTTAAACAGAAATGTATGTATATTTTGGTTTCTAATGATTTCTATATTTTTTATATTTTTTAACTTTAGTTTACTATTTTTTCACAATACAAGGGCAAAAACTGTCCAAAATGACCAAAAGTTTCAAAAATCTTATTTGGACAAACAAACAGGAAAAGTGTCTTGTTTTTCCAATTCCTAAAAATAATGACTAAAACCACATGAATCGCAGTGTTAGTTACACAGGCTGATTTTGTAAAATATCTTTATACTAGAAAAATATTTTAAATAATGCAAATTAAAATTAGTACTAAAAATAAAGTGCGTAATTTTGTTTGAATCAATTTATTATTGATGTTAAGGGTGTGATTGGTAGTGGCTGTGGGTGCTTTCCGCAGCCCCATTTATTTCTAAAGCACCAAAATCAAAATAATCAAGCTTTAATTTATTTTTTTAAACTACACTTCTTTAAATAATTTACATCTGTAGAAGTGCTATTCAGAGCCAAATATCTAAAGCAATTTTTAGTGCTTTCCATAAAATTCTACAGCAATAAAATCTAAAGGTACAGCAAAAAGTCTATAAATTTTTTTCTACAGCAATAATTTCGATGATACACCCGTTACCGATCGGACCCTAAGTTTTGTAACATTTTAACAAGTGATGTTAAAAATAGATAAATGTATCAATTATCTAAGCGATATATTTTTTTTTTAAAATAGTATCACTTTTGTTAAAATGATACAAATTAATAGATCTTATATCATTTTACAGAATTGATGTTAAATTGGTTCTTAATAACATCAGTTGTTATAATTGATTTTAAATAATGTATATTTGCTTCATTTGTAGATAAGTAATTTAAAATAGTAATTTAATTGATACAATTTAAGTGATACAACTTGCACTTTTTTGTAGTGCATGAAGACCAACATCTTGAGCGTAAGACAATTCTTAGAGAAAGGTTATGACATTCGTCTAAAGGATAATAGCCTTTTTTAAGAGATAAAGAAAATAATCTCATCACAAAAGTACCCTATTTCAAGAAATGGAATGTTTTTCCTAAACATTCAAAATGACATTGCACAATGTCTCACAAGGAGGAATCTTGGCTTTGGTATCTTCGATTTGGGCATCTCAAATTTGGAGGGTTAGAGATATTTTCCAAGAAGGCTTTCCCACAGTAGTAGAGAAAAATTGTAGTTCAGCTTATTGTCCAGAACATGAAAATCTACTGGAACTAGGGCATTACCAATCTGCACTTCAAGGTTTATGATGATTCCTCCTGAGTTTCTCCTGGAACAATCCACAAAAGTGAACGAATCCTCTGAAGCCTCTATCTTCAGACCTAACTTGTCTGTCATCACCTTTGGTAGAATGCTGACGGAAGAACTTGTGTCGCAGAGCGCACATGGAAATTCAATGCCTTTTAACAAGCATGGTACTACTAATTTACCTGGATCACTGTTCTTCTTCAGTGTAATCCTCTTGTTCATCGTCTCTCTGACCTGATGGAACATTCTCTTATGTCCTGTCCAGTCTCTTTTGTTTCTCCGAAGAACATCCACATTATGTTGGTAAAGTAAGCCTCCTCATGGCTTATCCATTGTGATCCTGAGAACCCTTTTAGTGAAGATATCCATCTCCTTAACATTAGCTCCTCTCTTAAGATTTTTATGAACCTTTTCCTTTCGTTTCCTCAAAGATATGGTTTCAGTAGCCTGATCAACTTGCATTTTCTCTGGTACATCTTCAGATTGCTGACTGTGTTTTGTCTGCTGGTGGTTCTTAAGGTTGATATGGGTATCTAAGTGCATCCAATCTATCTACGTCAATTTTAGGTAGACACAATCGGTACATGAGAGGTGGTCGTCAAACGATGCTAGGTGCTCCTATCGATCGTTGTTTCTCTGTGTATGTCGATCGATGTCTGGATCATTATATCGATTGATGTTTCTCCTTAAGAATTTATGGGGTTTAGGTGGATATGGGTGTCCTGCTGCGAATTCCTCGTGAGTTTTAATCCTTACAACCTCTCATGATGCAACTGATTTCGTCAATCAATGCTGTTCTGTGTTTATCGGTCGATGTTCCTCTTACTCTATCGGTCGATGTTCATAACTTGGCGTCGGTTGACACCAGTGTGAACTGCCAAAGCTCATGCAGCTCTCAACTTCAAAATCTCCCTCCTGAAGCTTTTCTTCCTTGATTATTTTCCATAAATCTTCTATGATGGCATTCACGTGATGCTTCAGTGATTCATCTCCTTTACCCTTGATGAAGGTCTCTTTCATTTTAACAGCTTCTCCTGTCTGAACTACTTGAACCTTTACTTTCTTCAATCGTACATTCATAGGTTCAAGTTTCGAGTTTAGGTTGTTGTTGTATACAACATCTATCTTACCATTAAAATCCAGTGTCAGCTTGAGCTGTCCTTCCATAATTCTATCAACCATTGCTTCGATCCTCCTCTCCTATGTTGGCAATGGTGGTTTTTGGTAAGATGAATTGCTGAATGTTCCGATGCAATTTACATGGTTCCTATTGTATGTGGGAACCGGTATTCATACCGTCAAGATTTCGTATAATTTAGGAAACTAGGAAAACCCTAATTTTCCAGAGGTCCCGGATATCTGAGAAACCACACGCCAAGCAATCAGAACACGAAAATAACAAGAATTAAAATAAGAAATCGTAAAGAAAGTGCGAAAGAAGGATTTATTCCGAATCTGCGTATGAGCGTTACAACAAGGTAAGAGCACTTCGGCTACGAGGGCTGTCGGCGAGATCCCTAGTCTAATACCCAAAGGCGTCTAAACCCTAATTGAGTCGCAGCTCGAGATAACAAAAAACAGAAAAATTCCTAAAATCGCTCTAAGTGCTAGTTTTCTCTAAAAAACGTCTCTCTATGCCTCTCGCTCTTGAACTCCTTATATACTCTCTACTAGGTCGGTTTATGCTTCCCTCTTTTGCTCTTAAGCCGTCATAGTCCGAAAAATGGAAATAATCCATTTTCCGATCTTCATGATTATCTGCGGAAAGTTTCCATTTATCCGCGGATACTGATGTTTATCCTCCAAGCATAAACCGTCATAAGATTTATGGGATTTAAAGAAATCGTAAGTGGGCCTCGAATCAAGTTTAGGACCCTTTGGGCCGTCTTTTGATTTGGGATGTTTGTTACGATTTCTCCGATAAAATTAAGTTTCTGTGGTTTCATCATAAACCGAACGGACGATCCCATTTGATCGAGAGATCAAGAAATGGTTAGCCGCGGCTTGCGGAGGATTGTTATATGGATAGTCGAGAGTGCATAGTTTTACGTCGTATCGTCGTTTTGGAAGACTTTGGACGTTTCGGAAAATGATCGATGTACGAATGCTCGTGGCTCGGTCGCTATAGCGACTAGCGACCGAACGTGATTCCGTGATCCGATCGCTATAGCAATCGAGCTCTTGTTCGTGACCCGATCGCCATCGCGACCGGGTTTGTGCCGTGGACTGAAATCTATTGTCCAAGCGTCTGAAACCATTGCGATGTTACGATGCTTTTAGGATGTTTGTTTGCGGATTTTTGGACCCTCGATAATATCGTATCGTTGATTTCTTAAATCGTTGATTTCTTAAGTCGTTGATTAAGAAATCGTTGATTTCCTAAGTCGTTGATTAAGAAATCGTTGATTTCCTAAGTTGTTAATTAAGAAATCGTTGTTTTAAGAAATCGTTGTCTTAAACAAGATTTTCCCGCGAGTTTTTTCGTATAAGTTTTTCGTATAAGTTTTTTTTTCTCGAAAACGTAGAAATTTTTAAGTTAATAATTTTTTTACGGATATTTGGATGCCAACTTTGCCTTGTCCGATTCCGACCCCAACATTGTATTTGTTTCCTTTGGCATCTGCAATCTCCAAGTCCTCTGAGAGGTTCACCTGATTTTAACATCATCTATTTGTTCTTTCCAAAGGGTAGCAGCATAGTCTCTCCTCCCAAAATCAGATTATTTGGTGCTTGTGTAGGATTCTAGGTTTTAAATAATTCTAGCAGACTCTTTTAGATTCCTAGTGTTGAAGTTTCCTTCATTATATTTGTCGAGAGCAATATGATATGTCAGTGTGATGCCTCTAAAGAAAGTGTTGAACAACTGCACTTCATTAAATCCATAGTGTGGATGATCTCTTTTATAGGACTTGAATTTGTTCCATGCGCTTCTGAATAATTCTGTGGGTTGCTGAGTGAATGTAGCAATCTTACTCCTTAAGTTCTCGGCGCGTGCCTCATCAAAGAAGTTACGCAGGAATTCGTTCTTGATGTCGGCCCAATATGTAAGAGATCATGGTGGCAGCTGCTTAAGCCAATGCGAAGCTTCTCCAGCAAGTGAGTACTTGAAGAACTTATAGAATAGATAGTCCTCAGGGACTCCATCGGTTTAATGGCAGTAACTAGATCCTCGAATCTTTCCATATGGTCCATTGGATTCTCGTGTGTTAATCCATAGTAGGGTGTCTATCCCACGAGTGTAAAGTATTGGAGATTTAGCTCGAAATCATTCCTCAGAAAAGCTACAGGACGAATAACAGATATGTTGGTGTGGTATTGATATGGATGGTTGTAATCAGCCAAAGTTCTGGGTCCAGCACCCCCGTCTAGAGCTTCAGCAGCAGCTGCAGCGATGCTATCATCAGGATCATGTGGTGGAAGCCTCAATTTTCAAGTTTCTTTAATCTGACAAGAAGCCAGTGGAAAATGAGTATTATGTCAATGATCCAAAAGGATATAAAATGCAAGAAACAGTAAACTCCATAATTATTTGGAATGCTAGAAGCAGTAAGTGCTAGTTTTCGATAATATTACCGCGTAAGTATATTGAGCATATGAAGAAAATAATTATTGGTCATGAAGTACCATGATATTAGAAATTTACTAAGCTCTTTCATGATTGAAAAATGTTATTTTGTATGATAAGAAAAATGGTCATACTAGTAAATTTTATATGAAAAGGAATAAGTCGTATGTAATTGAAGGCTTAGAAGATTGTCTATAAAAGAAAATTCGGATATGGAGTCCTAATAGACTAAGATATGAACTTTTGTGTGAAAGGGATGATATGGACTATATGCCTAATGGTCTAAGAGATTATCTAACAATCAAACGATTTTATCACTAAGGATATGCTTATACCAATTCTTAAAAGAAAAATATATATGAAGACAATACATCTCCCAAAGATGATGTTTTCAGGGGGAGAAATATGATAATGCTCGTAGTTGTACTCTTTTTTATTATCATGGGTTTTGTCCCATTGGGTTTTTCTATGTCAAGGTTTTAACGAAACAACAAAAAACACGCAAATTATAGATACCTAAAGAGGAATGTTATCACTTAAGTTTGGAAGATCTACCACTTTTCCAATGCATTTTGACATTGAGAGAAGCAGAATACAATGATCAAGATCAATCATATTTGAAGAAAAAGGATGAAAGTTTGCCAATCGAAAAAGACCTTCTAGATGGAATTGGCATCCAGAGAAAGAGCTTTGAGTCTACTTTCATCTCAAATTTGAATCAAGTCATTCTAGATTATAGAATTCGAGATGTGGCTGTTTTCGTGGGACATGTAAAAGTTATCTCAAAAGACCAATTTTTTACCAATATCCCAAACACCGCTCGATATTCCCATCTTACCATAGTTAGACTGGTGCCTAAATACATGGATGTTAGCTTTTATTTCTAAGTTGTTTGAAGTCATTTAGTCCTACGGTCATCAAGTTGTTCAAGTTTTAGTGAAGAGTGTCAAATCTGTCAAGAGAATTGAACCGGTCCAAACCAAGACTGAAGAGTTAATTCATCACATTAGATTGTAATGTTCTCATCAGGGGGAATAAATACACGCTGCATTCTTCTTCCCTTAACCATGGTTTTTCCCACTGTGATTTTCTGGTAAGCTTTTTAATGAGGCAGCATCTTATGCGATTTAGGAATATTTATGTATAATAAACATCTAAGCGGGAGTGTTATGAATAATTGTATGGATGTCCATCATAGACCCAAACGTCAATGTTATAGAAAGTTTTATACCCTAGATTGGTGTACCTATATGTATGTATTGTTTTCTATGGAATAAGAATATGAACAATACAACCAATTCACTATTTCTCTTAATTCACTACAACTTTTACTTATTTCTTAAGTTTTTTTAATTATGTTATAAGAATCTGTTTTGTATTCTAACCTGGCGAACTTGATTATAACTAATTATTGAACATTATTGATGAATATCCCAAAAAATGAAGATAAATACATAAAATGTTGAGAGTAATTTTATTTATTATTAATTTTTAGTTATTTTATTTTATTAATACTTTAGAAAATAATTTTAAAAATATTTATTTAATTTTCTAAAATTTTAATTTTTTTTTTAATTTTTTAATTTTTGTAAATTTTATTAAATGTTTCGATTTTTATTTATTTTTGGATTTTTATTTATTTATTTTGTTTATTTTATTAATTAAATAATTATTTTTGAAAAATTACCTGCTGAACCGGTCAACTTTTTGATTTGGAGGTTTTTTATGATACAAATGTCACTTTGAAGGTTAAAAGTGTTAGTGAAAAAACTTCAGGGTTTAAGTGTTTAAAGTGCTAGTAAGTGACACTTTGAGGGTTTTTATGCGATTTTCCCATTTTTATTATATGTAATACCGAATAATTTTTTTTAATTTGTGATTTTTTAAGATTTGGATGAAGATTTCACAATGCCTACCTCAAGAAAATGAATTGAACAATGATAGGGAGAATAAAAATTAGTTGATATGATTTAGTAAGAGTTAGGAACTTTGGATATCAATTATAATTCAAACTAACCAAAATATAATTACTATCCAAAAATATTTGATGTTAATTAAATTTAATAATTATTTTATATAACTTAATATAATAATATATACTATTAAAACAAAATGCCTTTTTGAGGTTCATTCTGTTTTACAAGTATTTACAGAGATATGACATTGCCATATTTAAAACCTATACTTTTAATTATCTTTATTATTCTAAGAAATATTTTATTCCAACAAACTTTCATTATCTAATTATCTTTAACTCTTAACAACATTAGAACTATCGAATCATTTATATGTTTTCAGAATTATAATTAATGAAATTTTAACAAAAAAATGTCATTGCATTATAGTAAACGTTGACTTTTCATATTATTGGTATTCTACAAAGTGAAATAAACCCAACTGATTTTCATTGCTTATAAACTATATGACATTGTTTTTTATATATATTTTCTCAAACGCCATCAGAATCCATCAACATTTGAGAAACAATAGATGCACCAGAAGTTTTAAATAATTACCAATTGTGACATTGAACATACTCGAAAAACAAAGTTCATGAAAGAAAAAGATTACATGATGATCCACGTTGCACATACTATTACATCAGTACAAGTATTAATATATTTTACATGCGGCGCTAATCTAAATTCCAAAATTCTAACATATATGAAGATAATATTAATTTTAATTTGAAGCTTTACATATTTAGATGTATCATATGAAAGAGATCATATTATTAATGTATGAAAAACTATTACATCACTATAGTTTTTCATGAGCGGTCATCTATACTATTATAGCACAAAATCATTATCATAAATCAATAAAATCTGCATTTTATATATTAAAAATAACTTTTAAATGTCAGTGATGTATTCCATTTGATGCAGCCACGATCCTTTTCTCGAGTATGTCATTAAGTGTATCAAATATTTGAAACCAAGAAGCAAAGATAAGAGAGCAAAAATCATCGACGAAAGAATTGGGATACCATTTTTTTTTTTATGTCTAACAGAGATAAACTTTATACACTCGATTTTGTTGTGGTATCTTAAAATCTTTATGATAGTCGATTAATTTTTTTGCTGAACGAAGTTTTGGAGAAAAGAACTGTTTTGGCAGAGATTTTTATCATTTTAATTATCCTTTCTGATTTTTTTAACAATATTGAACGATCAGTTTTTTTTGGAATCATTTTATTAGAACACAAGGAAGATATTTAAGATTCTTTTGGACCAGTTAATAAAAAGAGAATATTCCTTTGGACCATATAATAGCCTCGAGCATGGCATGAAGCGTATCAAACGTTTGAGATCAAGAAGCAAAAGATAAGAGAGTAAAAATCATTGAAGATGGAATTGAGATACTTATTTCTTTTTATGTCTAACAGAAATTGACATTTTTACGAATTGCAAAGAAGTTTATATAATAACAGTATTGATAAATAAAATCCATTATTAAAAGTAAGTTTATATCAATTATTAATTAAATACAACACAAATTTCACAAACAGATTTAAGTCTTGTTCCTTATTTTTATTTATACATTAAGAAAAAGTTGACATTTCATAGCATTGCAGAAATCACACAGGAGTTTTATCCTCCAAACAATCATATTTGCAATGACAATAATTATTGACTTTTATGTCGCAAAATACTCCTGAATCTGGTTCAGGAATATGATCACAATTTGGATATTGAAAGCATGGTCCAAGCAATAGGTCGCACATTTTGGATCCATATTCTGTTCACCTATATAAGAAAAATTATATTATATTTAGATAACAAAAAACTTAATAATACTTATGAAACTACAATATATGTTATATGAGGCAATGAATAGTGGGCTGAATCTAAAAATTATATCTAGAAAATAATAGATAATTTTTAATAATATTAGTATGGATCAGTTATAAATTGTAGATAAATGAATACAGAAGGCTATATGTGTTACAATGAAGTATACTGAAGACTACAAACATAATCAACAATAAAATATGGGGTATATACTTATGAAGAGAACCAGCACTATAAAGTAATTGTATTGTGAAAATGGTATGGAGTACAACTTTCATAAATAAATCTTAACAAAATATGTACCTAAGGAAAACAAAACAAGGAAAATTATGAGGATAGCAAGTGAAGAAGCTGCCTTGGCCATTTTGTTTTTGATATTTGTGTATATTGATTGTAGATAGATCAAACAAAATTGGAAACTAGTAAAAGCTTTATATACTATTACGAGGTGATAAATTATAGAAAAACAATCACTACTTTTTGAAGTATTTGACTACATCTGCTTGAACATTCATTTATAACTATACTGGTGCAGTATTTAAAGATGTCTTATCTTTTTAAAATATATAAAGTTTATCATTTTATGTAAATAAAGAAATTTTATCATCTATTGAAGATAGATTTTAATAAACTTTAATCTATTTTTTTTACAATTTAAAACACCTATATCTAAAACCAGGGTTCTAAAAATCCCCTTTAACCGAAACAATTTTCTTGAAATCTGATTTATATGAATCAAATCAGTTAAAGCTATTTAAATCAGTTCAAATCATTTTAAAATGGATTAATCGGTTTAAATCGGTCTAAACTAGTATAAATCTGTTAAATTAAGTACTAATGTAAGTAAAATTCAAAAAAACAATTATTGATAATTCATCAAAATAATTCTATTACTAAGCCCAAAAAAATCTTATATAAATATAAAATGCATATAAAATAATTAATGATTCTTAGTGCAAATGCCCCGCCTAGGTTCCGAAAAACTCGCCTCTGCGCTAGACTTCAGTCGAACGCCTAATATCCGCCTAGCGATTTCGTGAACACTTTTCTGATGTGCAAAATATTCTATACATATTTGCTAATAGTCTCTCTTTGTGATTTCGTGGAATAAAAAATCATCTTTCATATCTTTTTAAATTTAATATAAAAACTTAGTTTAATTTTTATTTGTTAATTTATTATTAGATTAACTCTCATTTTATTTTACTACTTAGTTTAAGATTCTTTTGGACCATATAATAGCCTCGAGCATGTCATTAAGCGTATCAAACGTATGAGATCAAAAAGCAAAAGATAAGAGAGTAAAAATCATCGAAGATGGAATTGGGATACTTATTTCTTTTTATGTCTAACAGAAATTAACATTTTACGAATTCGCAAAGAAGTTAATATAATAACAGTATTGATATATAAAATCTATTATTAAAAATAAGTTTATATCAATTATTTATCAAATACAACACAAATTGCACAAACATAATTAAGTCTTATTCCTTATTTTTACTTATACATTAAAAAAACAGTTGACATTTCATAGCATTGCAGAAATCACACAGGAGTTTTATCCTTCAAACAATCATATTTGCAATGACAATAATTAACGACTTTTTTGTCGCAAAAGCCTGTTGAACCTGGTCCAAGTTTATCTCTGCAAATATTATTACAATCTGGATATTGAAAGCATGGTCCAAGCAATAGGTCGCACCTTTTGGATCCCATATTCTGTTCACCTATATAAGAAAAACTATATTATATCTAGATAACAAAAAACTTAATAATACTTACGAAACTACAATATATGTTATACAAGGAAATGAATAGTGGGCTGAATCTAAAAATTATAGAAAATAATAGATAATTTTTTATAACATTAGTATGGATCAGTTATAAATTGTAGATAAATGAATATAGAAGGCTATATGTGTTACAATAAAGTATACTGAAGGCTACAAACACAATCAACAATAAAATATGTGGTATATACTTATGAAGATAACCAGCACTAAAAAGTAATTGTATTGTGAAAATGTTATGGAATACAACTTTCATGAATAAATTTTAACAAAATCTGTACCTAAGGAAAACAAAATAAGGAAGATTATGGGGATAGCAAGTGTAGAAGCTGCCTTGGCCATTTTGTTTTTGATATCTGTGTATATTGACTGTAGATAGATCTATCAAAATTAGAGACTTGTAAAAGCTTTATATACTATTATGAGGTGATAAATTATAGAAAAAAAATCACTACTTTTTGAAGTATTTGACTACATCTGCTTGACCATATATTTACAACTATACTGGTGCAGTATTTAAAGATATCTTACCTTTTTAAAATATATAAAATTTATCATTTTATGTAAATAGAGAAATTTTATATAGATTTTGATATACTTTAATCTAATTTTTTTACAATTTAAAACACCTATAACTAAAACCAGGGTTCTAAAAATCCCCTTTAACTGAAACAATTTTCTTGAAATCTGATTTATATGAATCAAATCAGTTAAAGCTATTTTAAATCAGTTCAAATCATTTTAAAATGGATTAATTGGTTTAAATTGATATAAAGTAGTATAAATCTGTTAAACTAAGTACTAATGTTAGTAAAAGTTTAAAAAATAAATAAATATTGACAATTCTTCAAAATAATGCTATAACTAAGCCCAACAAAAAAATCTTATATAAATGTAAAATGTATATAAAATAAATTAATGATTCATTAGTGCATATGCCCTGCCTAGGCTCCGAATAACTCGCCTATGCGGTAGTCTTCAGTCGAACGCCTAATAGCCGCCTAGCAATTTGTTGAACACTTTTTTGATGTGCAAAATATTCTATACATGTTTGTTAATAGTCTCTGTTTGTGGTTTCGTGGACAAACCTCATCTTTCATATCCTATTAAATTTAATAGAAGAACCTATTTTAATTTTTATTTGTTAATTTATTATTAGATTAACTCTAACTTATTTCACTACTAGTTATATTTTTAAACCTATTTTTAAAAATTCATTTGTGATAAAAAGAATAATTACTATATTTTTATTAAAAAATAAAATCACTAATATTTTTCCATTAAAAATATTTTATTAATATTCTATGTATTCATAAAGTTATTTGAGAAATTGCCAAAAATACCATTTTCATAGTACCACTTTTCATGTTTACACTAACCATTTTTACCACTACTTTTAATGAAGGGTTTAGAATTGAAGGTTTAGGATTTAGGGTTTAGATTTAATGTTTTAGGGTTTAAAGTATATAGTTTAGGGTTTAGAGTTGAGGATTTAGGGTTTAGAGTTGAGGATTTAGGGTTTATAGTTTAGACTTTAGGGCTTAGGGTTTAGGATATTGAATTTAGGGTATATAGTTTAGGGTTTAGGGTTTAGAGTTGAAGATTTTGGGTTTAGAGTTTAGAATTGGAGGTTTAGTATTTAGAATTTGGGATTAGAATTTTGAAAAGCATATAAATACAAAGATATAAGAGTTTTTACCATTTTAATAAATAATGTATTTTTGAAAATGTGTCTTTAGTGGTGGTAAAGATGAATAATGGTACCTTGAAAATGGTATTTTTGAAAATTCCCCAAGTTATTTTGACATATTTATGTATGTTCAGTCATAAATCTACTTAAACTGGAAAATTTTATTTATTATTTTTTATTTCGATTTCTAACCTTATATTTATTCAGTTTTGATACAGAAATTTATTTTTCTCTTGTTACAGATTATTTAATATGACAGATTTAATTAAAATTTAACAAATTTAATTATTAATTTAAAACATATTTAAAAAATTGTGACAGATTTAATCAAAATTGGTTTTTTATTTATTTTAGTCGCATATTTAGTTATGTTTTTTTTTTTGGTTTAGTTTTTATCACATACTTACTAAGTGACCCCAAACAAAAAAAAGTTATAGAAAACCGTAATAAAATGGATTTTTAATGCTAAAACCCCTCAATTATGTTTCATTCGGATATAAATCTCTCAATTATTTATTCAACATATAAACCCATTAAGTCACTTATCTTAATGTAATAGCTCTCCGTTAGTTGTACCGTTTAAAAAAAATATTGTACTTTGATTATTTTGTAAACTACATGATTTCTTAATAAAAACAACACAGCATTTGTTTAAAACATCATGTAGTTGTGCTAGGAAACAACCGTCCTTCGTTGTGCACATGAATGCATAGTTACCAGTTTGCTTTACAGAGTCTACATGAGTCTGTACTAGTCGATGACAAAGAAAAAACATCATGTAGTTTAAGCTTATGACTTATGATTTATGCTTTCTCTAATCCCTGACCGTTTCTCAAATTATCGAGAGAAAGATGACGACTCTTATTTTTTCAAATTCTGGGGTTTTCGAATTTCAGTTGTTTTTGTAGTTGAGTTTTTCATTTAATTTGGCCATTTTCTTTAAAATAAAATTAAAGTAAGAAAAAGGTTGCACCCAAAAAGAACATATTTATCAAATTCATAATATACATGTTTAAAATATCAATCAAGTATAAATAAGTTTAACAAATATATGCAAATTGTTTTATAAAATCATTATAAAATGTACTAATACAAAAAGCGTTAAAATATTTACTGCATTTCAATTTGATAAGATTTTAATTATAAATTAATATAATACATTTTAAATTTAGACAATTTACTAAAATTAAAATGTTAGAATTTTTTTTCAAATCTTACGTCTTAAAACTTGTTAGAATATGAAAATAATCAATAAAGCTTAGCAGTATATGCTCCAAATATTTTTCAAAAACAGTAATTATATTATACATCAGAAAATAAATTTTCACCAGCTATTTACAAATTAGAATCGAAAACTAATACATATTTATAAAAAATGAATACTATAATTTTAATATTTTTTTTTCATCTAAATTTCAATTATTTTAATTGCACACTTTAAAAACAAATAAAGCTAATAACTTCACAAAATACATAAATTACATTTGGAATTATAATTTTCATTTGGAAAATTTTCAAACAAAAAATAATCCCGCGTTTTCAAAGCGCGGATCAAAATCTAATAACTAATTAATGCGTGAGGATAGTCTTTTGATCACTTAACACATTTTCTGATTTTTCAATGTTTATAGTGGAATTTGTGAAATCAAAAAGCTGTTGCAATCTATTCCCTATATGTTTTCTTTATTGACTATTCTCTTTGTTTCATAAAGAACTAGGGTAGGCCCATCCTACGGGCGGCTAAACAAATAAACAAATAATATAAATTACTTAAAATGTTTAACTTATTCTTAACTGAAATAAAAATTAATTTTTATGCTTTTTATTAAAAAAATTTATCTATTTATTTTAAATATCATAATCATAATAATATTAAAAGTTTTATAGGAGATTGGTATTTTGTTTTCTTTTAATGTTTGTTTTAGTTTAACTATAGTAGTAGTTAGAATTGTTTTTTAAAAATTGTTCGAAGAGTTTAATGAGGTTATAACTTATAAGTAATAAGTAGTGCGGAGTTTGATCCACTAGGGGCGGAGCGCCGCGCAAGCACGGGGACCTTAAAGATAGATGTTCGTTATATGTGAAAATGTTGCAGGAGGTGGAATAAGTGTTTGGTTAGTATACTTGTAGTGATTATCAGAACAGATGTATAAGAAGAAGAGTAGAGATGTGTAAATTCATAGTTATGCACATGTATAATGTTGGAAGTTCTATTTATCAAAGAGTAAAACTCTTTTGTTCTTGAATTGGTGTTGTTGCGTTCCACATTTTTTCATTCGTATAGTGTTATAGGTGGAGGCATCAGCTGATAGGTGCAGTGGAGGCATCAGCTGATAGGTGCAGTGGTGAATAGGTAAAGTAGTTTTGGAGGCGTTGTTAAAAGACGACCAGTGCACTTAGAGCATCTCCATTGGTGAACCCCCTCTTGGGGTTCATCTTTTCAATTTTTAAATATTAAATTTTTTTATTTATTAAATTTTTTTATTTTTCTTTTTGATTTCTTTTTCTTAAAAAAAAAAAATAGACCAATCGTCGGCCGCCACGACATGTGGGACCCACGCTACAGTGATGAACCTCAGGAGAGAGGGATTCACCGGGAAGAACTTTGCAAGTGAGAAGTTCACAAGATTTGTTTATTTTAATATATTTTTTTTTGGGAAATGTGTGAACCTCCTTAAGAGTTCTCGATGGAGATGCTCTTAGGAAAAAGTAACTTACTCCCCCACGGAGGAATATACAGTATTATATGTTTTTGCGTCAATGTTTATGGAGATTTTATTTGTTGTAATTAGCATGTAGTTTACCTTTGTTATAAACTACCTTTGTTATTGGGTGGTATTAAATTGTATGTTATTAATAAACGGTCTAATGGGCCACAAGAGCCTGCAGAATGTACTTCGAAAAGAATAATGCAGAACTAAAATTTGAAATGGCAGATATGGGATTGCATTGGGTCATAAACCCGGTTCGGAGGAGACTGTACTGTAACGGTTTCAGCCATTGGTTCCATTAATAAATACTTCGGCCTAATGTTACTTTCCAAGTAAAACATAGCATTCCTATTTTAGAAAAAGACACGGACAACAGTATGAGATTCTAGCTTTCTTAGTTGTATGAAGTCCATGCATGTCCATTGACGTACTATCTCAACCTATCCATGCTTTGAGCTACAACAGACAATTGTTTGCAAAGACTTAAGTAGCCAGCTTCCCTTTAGTAAAATCGAAATAACACTGCCCCTAGTTGGAGTTTGTTTGCAGAAAATTTTAAAAAGCCAAAACATGTAAAACGAAAAACAGAGGAAATTGATATGGCTTAAAGTTTCTAACGAAAGAAATCTCAAGTGGGAATGACGGCTCGCTACGCCTCCAACTTTCTATTTGTCTCCGATACTGGGTGGTGTTGGTTGATCCACAACCATCACTTTTGTAGCCATATCCTCTGGGTTGCTGCCAGAACAGGTGGTTGCTCATTTTGGCCTACAGCTTGTGGAGCTGTTCTGCTGCATTCACCTTAAAAGTAATAGAACTAAGTGTTATTTCAGATCACCCCGTCGAGATTGTTAACCGAGCAAAGCTTAGCTTATTCTCTGTTAGTCTTCACAACCACATATTCAATAATTACAAACAGTGAAGGTGCGGTGGTTGGGAGTGAAATTGTAGGTGTCACCTGAATCTGAAAGAGGCATCGCTTGCCAACAAGTTCTTCTAGACAGTATGGGAGCTGCGAGACTCCACCGTTAGTAGCCTGTTATACATGTACTTATATTTTGTTAAAAAAAATATCGATAATACTCACAAAAACGCAAGATGAATGGAATGTATGTGTGTGGAAGCAGACCTCCTCGAGACAGTGAGGCTGCATCTTTTTTTGGTCAGTTCCATTATCTCCGTGTCAAAAACAAAAAAATGTTGCACCGTCCTTGAGATCTTCGACAGCTAGCTCAACACAGTACCTGAAAAGAAGTGCGATGCGTTGGAGCTCAACTTGGATATGGTTATAGCTGAGATTAAGTACAAAATTTTCTCCGTCTAGAATCATGCTAGCATGTGTCAACTTCTATTGTTACGACAAAAGGATATACTAATTCTAAAATTTAAATTAAGAAAAAAATACAAAGCTTTTACCTCTTGGAGAATCATATATATAATGAGGAAAATACAAAATATCAGAATTTCATAACTCTTCATAACATAAGAAAGAGAGATTTATGTATATACCTGATGCAGAAAACAATACCTGTTTTCTCATCTTTCAACTTGAGTTCATTGTGCTTCCACTGACCGTGAACACTGGCGTACTTAAACTTTTACGTCTACAACACAACAAACATATTCAATTAAACTAAGTAACACACAATCAAACACATCAATGCGGATCGAAGTAAAGAAACTCTAACCATGTACTCGGTGGTGATGAAGGGATCGTCAACAGCGACGAGCTCAGCATCATTACGCTGAAGGATCATTCTAGCCACCATTCTTCCGAAACCTTAACCAAATACCATAAACACTCAGATTCCACAGATTATTAGCTAAACAAAGTTTATGAAAGAAACGGTTCAAAATAGAAACACTCACCGTTGATTCCAATCTTAATCTTCTTGTCAGCTACACACAAAAAAAAACACGATCAGATTAGAAACCATAACAAAAAAAAAGCATCAACGACGAAGATAGAGATCGAAGAAACGTAGATCAAAAACGAAGAATCTCACCCATCTTTGAGATGACGATAAAATATTAAAAGAGATACAGTTTCTTTCAACGCAGGAACCTTTGCAACCAAAAAAAAAGCAGGAACCTAGACCCCCTGGTTCTGAAGATCCATCCTAATCTCAACCCGCTCATATTTATAGATTTGAGATGAAGGAAACAGAGTCGTCGACATTGTGAATGGGTTTAATGTGAATAATAATTATTCACGAATTAAAAAGAATACATTGAACAAAAGGGGAAGTGAAGAGAAACGAAAGAGGAGGTGAAGAGATGAGAAGAGATAATTATTTTTGCAGATCATGAAAAGCGAAACCGGGCGGATTGAGTTTTGTAAGGAAGGAAGACAACGATGAAACCCTAATCGAATGAAGAAATCACATTACACAACGTTTTACAGATTTAGGAAACCTAACGCGAGAGACACAAAATCCTATTCCTACACACTAAACCGAACCAAACTACTAACCTATACGACCAAATTAAACCAGACACTAAATGGGTCCCACAGCCATTAAAATAATCTGACGTGGCTGCTCTTAGAAGAGAGAAAACTCAGGCATTATATATACTAGACTCTTTCTCCGTGCTACGCGCGGAAAAGTATGTTGATAAATGTGTTGGTAGTTTATTTATCGATCATATGTTTCAATGTTTTTGTTTGTAATGGGAGCTTTGTATTTTCAAAACAATAGGAAAGTTGGTGAACATCAATTGTTTAAAAACAAAAAGAGTAGTTTGGGTAATAAACTTGATTTTTTAATTGTATGTGCTACTGAAATTATTTAGAGGTGTTTTATTCTGGTAAAATCAACCCACTAAAATTAAACCAAACCGAGCTAGAGAAAGTGGATTATATTTGGCGATACCAAATATACCGAACAGATGTCCTTTTTTGGAAATTAGGATATATAGATATGCTTTGGTATTTAAACCGTTTAAACTGAGTAAACCGAATAAACCAATCATTTAAAATATAATAGCATAAGTACATGTAAATTATATAATATAATTAATAGTATATACTTGATTTATTTTGTTGATATGAACCTCATATTTAAATGTTTATTTCATTAATTTTATATTTTATTTTAAATAGTTTAGTAGTTTATCTAAAGCAAATTAAATTATTGTATAATAAAAGTGTCCAGGGATAAGCATAAACCGAGTCACTAAAACAAATTATATTATGGTTTATTTTTGATTGTATTTTCCAATATCTTAGACAAAAAGAATCGGAGACACATTTATCTAATAGAAATAAATTTGGATGCATCAAATATATTCTTCTTTTTGTAGGAAATAGTGCAGAAATTACATATTTACCTGCGCGTTCTATGGTAAATGTATTAACTTTTCAAAATGTTGAGTTATGAATGTATTTAGCTTACACAGTTTGTGGAGGATAGCCTTGCAAAAATGGCAGATAATGTTCGTTAGCTACGCGCGGATTTATGTTAACTACATAGTTATATTTTATAATCATAGGAAATTACTAAATTATCTAAAAATAATTGTTTATAAAATACTTAGGGAATTGTAATTTTGCTTAATTTTTAATATTTAGTATCATCATTCATGTTTACCTGATTTTAATAGACATTTTCATAAATACCTGAAATATGAAGTTTCAAAAAAAAACCTTTGATCTTTACTTTATAATATGTTAACACAAATAATTATTTAAATAAATAAAAAATCTAAAAATATATTTTTAAAATTTTCGAATTATATGTCTCCAAACTCAAATTTTTTATTATTTTTTATTTTTTTAAAAATAATTTTTTGAAATTCAAAAATTCTTTTTAAAACTATTTTTAAAAATATTATTTTAAATGTTAAGTATTTATATATTTATTTATGAAAATAATATACTCCATCCCTCATCTAAGCACTAAGTCTAAATTAGTTAACTCTAGAATTATAAATATTTATTTAACTCTTTTAAACTGAAGATAAATAAAATTAAGATAAACATGAAAAGTACTACTAAGTATGTGGTGGTTTAAGTAATTGTTCAAAATGTTTCCTTTAAATTAAAAAAATTCTATTTTGTATTTATAAATGTATAAAAAAATCTAAAAATATATTTGCTGAGTTTGAAACATGCTCATAACTACAGGACGGCATACACAGTCACGTGGATTGAATTGAAGACGCAAAAGATGCTGATTCGAATAAACTCGATTTAATATTAAAAACAAACAAAAGATCAAAACCAAACTTGGTGTCTGTCCATTATTAACTCACTGATGCAATGTTACCAAAACCACAAATAAATTAAAAAACAGATCTTTTCCAATCATCATCATCATCATAGGACGGAGCACGCCTCTGCGCTTTGCTCTTCTTCTTCTTTTGCTTCGGAGGTTGCAAGACCACTCGTATGGCTGCGTCAAACACCAGTTTCACATTCTGTATTCAAACTTAATGATTTGACAGTCAGTCACATTAACATTAAGAAACCGGTTGTAATAGTAACACAAATCAGTGTTTGTCATGTGTACCTCTTGAGATTTGGAACTGCATTCGACGTAACATCTATTAGCTTCCTCAGCTCCTCTCCCTGAGCAGTAGTAATCGGGACAGCACCAGGATGGTCGATGAAGAAC
Organism: Raphanus sativus; assembly: GCF_000801105.2. Classification (NCBI taxonomy): domain Eukaryota; kingdom Viridiplantae; phylum Streptophyta; class Magnoliopsida; order Brassicales; family Brassicaceae; genus Raphanus; species Raphanus sativus. The sequence goes on along the minus strand of NC_079514.1, from coordinate 28,369,490 downwards.
TGCTTATCATCTCGAAGATCTAGAGAGCAGCAGCAACAACATTCTGACTCAGAACTAATCAGTGAACAGTGAGAGATGAAGCAAAGAACGAAAATCTCACCGAGCTTTGAGCCAAAGAGAATGATGGGGACACCAGGAGCGTAATGTTTCAACTCAGGGATCCACTGCAACCACACAAATGTGAACTTTGTGTGTGACAATGAGTGAGAGAGAGAGTGTGTGTTAACAACACTAACACCAAAAAAAGAATTTTGAATGTTTTTTTTTTTACCTTTTTGGAGACATTTTCATAACTGGCTTTACTGATAAGAGAGAAGGCCAATATGAAAAAATCTGCTCCACAATAACTAAGTGGTCTTAATCTATTGTAATCCTCTTGCCCTGTTTTTCAAAATACGCAAAATTCAAAAATCTCATATCCAAAAGAACACAAACTCAAAACTTCAAAAAAAAAGTTATAAATGAAGAACCTGCAGTATTCCACAATCCAAGATTAACGGTGGCTCCGTTAACCACCACATTTGCACTGAAATTATTGAAAACTGTAGGCACAGTCCTGTATGATTAGAAACCAAGAACATTACAGAATGAGGTATTGTTAATACATATATTAAAAGAACATGAACATGAGAGAAAAGGACAGAACCATAGTGGATTGCAACAAAACCGTAGTGTATACCCATCCTTCTCCATTGCTCCCATCTTAATCACCCTGAGGAAGTATGCTTCGCAAGCATGATTTTCTCTGATTGATATCTGCAGATAATTAAGAAAAGAGAAGTAAGAAGGCTGTCTCTTAGACTCTTAGTCAACACTTAAGGATGGAGGAAATGGTCAAAGAGCAATGCGCAGATGATAAGCATCAATTTTATTGGTAAGCTTCTTGTGGTCTCCAAGCTGTTGATACAAAGCTCTCTATCGTCTCAACCATGCATGGTATAATACTGATTGAACTAAATAGAATAACGCTTACAGTATAATATGTAGATACTTTCAGTTATAAATTTATATAAGTAAGCATGTTCCACTTTGTAGACCAATATATGTATAGGCCACAAAATTTATATGAGATGCTGCCGGAATGAAAAAGCTTACAAAACACCAATATGCGTTCGTCAATGATGAACATCTCTAACCCAATAAGCATCCGACCTTTGGTTGCGTATCTGACCTCCCATCTAACGGACCCGTAGTTCCGACTCGGATAGAACTGGTGAGATGTCGTTTTAGGTACACAATGGAACATGAGACTTTCTGGATTGTTGACCCGATTTCATGGCGATCGACTGATGCTGTTGGAATATAAGAATGTCTAATATAGTTCCATGAAAGCTTCCACATAGAGGTTTATATCTATATCTATCTATAATAATAAAGTAGACTTGAGTCTCTCTACAGTGCGCCACGTCATCAGGAAGAAGGGTGCTTTTGCGGACACGTGTCTCCAATTCTACTAAGTGAAGACGCGCAGTTGAAGAGAAAAGAAGCAAATTCGGGTGGGTCATTCAAGTTAAACCTGAAATAGAAAAAGCCCAATGTTAACCCATTAAATTGATAGGCCACTCAGCGTTGCTGGCTTCCTCTCCTCGCATTCCTTGTATTCCACAGAGTACTTTTGTAACAGTTCCGTTACGTTTTGCTTCATCATTGAAACCGCCTCTTTACTTTGTTTCCATTAACTCTCTCCTTCAAGCTCTCCTACTACTATTAATTTAGTTAAATCTTTACACACCTCCACATGAAATCCCTAATTTTTGATACTATAAACAGGGTTGCAGAATTCTCCAAATCTCACAGCTTCTTAACCTTGGAGCCTATGCTTTCTTAAAACACATACTTCAACTATGGTATCGTCCCAAATCATCTCTCTGATGTATAGTCCGATTGTTTTCTCATGGGAAGCGTGGAACATGAAAGAGCTAGCGGTGTCAAACTTTATCATCCTCATCATTGACAAACAGGTATGAGTGCTTTTCCTCAATTTTCCTTCCATAGAGTCTAAAGCAATCGTCCTAATCACTGACTGATTGAGAAGATATCAGGTAGATCTGCAATGCCTCAAAGATGTACTCTGGTTTCTATGGAGGAGATGCGTATTGAAGGGGGTGGCGACTTTCCTCATGTAAAGAAAGGTTACCTACTAATTCTGACTTTTATGTTATTAGTCCCATTCGGTTTTAACTACAAGCTGTGATGGTGCAATAGTTTTAGTGCCTTTCAATCTAAACATTGTTACCGAATAACTATTCTGCAAAGAAAGATGGCCAATACCGGATTGATTTTGAGGCCACACCAACAATGTTGAGATGCCTTATGTACAATCTCTGCTACCACAAATACTGAGCTTTCCTGTAACTGCAAACCTTGAATTCTGTTTCCATGCTCAGTGTTTATGTTTTTGGCTCCAGATATCTAAAGAAAAAAACAGTGAAGGCTATGATCATGTCAGGTGGACCAAAACATTTCAAGCTCACAGTTCGAAGAGGTACGATTTCATTCCCTTATAAAAAAACAGTGACGCATTGTTGTTAAAGTTGTTTCGGACCTCATGTCTAATACTAATTGTGTCTTGAGTTTAACAGTTCAACTATGCTGTGTTACTTTGTTTATATTAGTTTGAGGGAGAAGGAGAACATGAACCTAATGTGTTGCACATATCCAGAATTCTAGGATTCACAACAGGGTTGTCTACATATTCTGAGTCTGACGAAGAGTGAAAAACATAAAAGAAAAGTGCAACGTCAAAAAATGGAGATGTATTAAGGACTCACTTGGTTTCTGTTGGTTCTCTTCATTGTCTCTTTCTACCGGGGAAATATGTTAATACAATCAGTGGTTTTACATTCGTTGGTATGCCAAGTGAGTGTGGTGTACGAATATAGCTGTAAACTGGGCGAGTCCACGTCCATTAGCCCGTATCCATTTGTCCATTTATTGTTTGTGGACAAAGAGTGACCATGTCCATTAGAATCATGTCCATTAAGAACCATGTCCACTAAAACCCATATTTTTATGGGTTACCATAGAGTCCATAATAGACCATATAAGAAAATTTTAGATTTTAATTTATAAGCCTATAATTATATATACAAGTTCATAAAATTAAAATTAATCCATAAATACAACAATTTTGGTTTTGGCAAGAAAACTTGATTTAGCGGTTTTAACGGAAAAATTCGATTTTACGATTTTGGCGGGAAAACCTGATTTTCTGGTTATGGCGGGAAATCCCGATTTTGCGGTTTTGGTAGGAAAACTCGATTTGCAGTTTTGACGGGAAAATCGATTTTGCGGTTTTGGCCGGAAAACCCGATTTTATGGTTTTGGCGGGAAAACCTGATTTTACGGTTTTGGCGGGAAAATCCGATTTTACGGTTTTGGCGGGAAAACCCGATTTTTTGGTTTTGGCGGGAAATCCCGATTTTATGGTTTTGGCGGGATAACCCGATTTTACGGTTTTGGCGGGAAAACTCGATTTTCCGGTTTTGGCGGGAAAACCCGATTTTCCGGTTTTGGCGGGAAAACCCGATTTCTCAGTTTTGGCAAGAAAACTTGATTTTACGGTTTTGGCGATTTTACGGTTTTAGCGGAAAACTCGATTTTCCGATTTGGCGGGAAAACTAGATTTCCCGGTTTTGGCGGAAAAATCCAATTTCTCTGTTTTGGCGGGAAAACTCGATTTCTCGGTTTCGGCGGGAAAATCCGATTTTACGGTTTTAGCGGAAAACTCAATTTCTCGATTTTGGCAGGAAAACTCGATTTTTTCCGGTTTTGACGGAAAAATCCGATTTCTCGGTTTTGGCGGGAAAATCCAATTTCTCAATTTTCGCGGAAAACCCCGATTTTACAGTTTGTGCGATTTTACGATTTTGACAGAGAAAATTCAATTTCCCGATTTTGGCGAGAAAACCCGATTTCTCGGTTTTGGTAGAAAACTCAAATTTTTTTAAACCCTAGATTTTTTTTGTCCATTGGACAACTCATGTCCATGAAACCCAAAACCCATAAAAACCATTTTTAAATGGTCATCCATATTTTGTCCATTAATAACCCATGGAAAAAATGGGTGTGTCCATATTAAGTCCATTTAAATATGGACGTGGACGACCAATGGACGACCCGCCCATTTGACACCTATATGTACGAAGATTCCCGATAAGAAAATCTCTCATTTATTTATCCATTGTTCTGACCGTGTAAACTACTCTTATCTTATTCGAGAAGTAATTAACTTAAATATTATAAATAATTACTTATTACCGAAATAAATTTTATAAACAGTTACCAAAAATAAATTCAATAAATTACTGGATTTAATTTAGAAATGATAAATTAGTTAACATATCATGAAATTATTTGACGTCAAAATATTGCAATGAAGTGTTCTCGCATACTGCAATGAGGATTCTCCTCCATCACTTGCGCTTTATGTAATGAGGAAAACACAATTTTGGTTTTAAGGTAATGTTTTATCAGCACAAAATCCTTCCAGCTTTGTTGATAGTGAACTCTTATAGACATTATAGGTCACATTCTGAAATTGTTAATGTGACCGTCTCCGATGCATCTGACTCAGCTGAGTTTGTAGCTTTTGATACTATAATAAGTTAGTTGACAAATACTAGAGCTGCAGAGGTCTCCCAACAAATGGTCACACTTACAACTTACGCACATTTCTCTGTCTGTATGTAAACTGCATATTCAAGTAACTGAAATATTATCCCTCACCAGATAACCCAGTGATTACATGCCTGGTGGTGGAGCTATGAAAAGAAGTCATCCATGTGAGAACATGAGGGACTCGGCGTCTCGGACATTAGAGGAAGCACTGCTGATGGGAGTGGTGATGGGTAAATAGCTGCTCCAAGTGAGCCAAATCAGTCACCTGTAGCTGTCAAAAAATACAAGAGTCGAAGATGCAGCATTAAAATACTATTATTATTTATAGATTGGAAAATATTATTCTCTTTTAACATATTTTCAATTTCATATTTTTAACATATTTTATTTACTAAAATCATAAAATAAATTATATATTCACATAAAAATAAAAAACACGAACCCGGCGCGTAGCGCCGGAATACTACTAGTATAATAAGAAAGAGAAATATGTGAAAAGTTATCATAGATAGTGAAGATGGTAATTAAAAACATAAATGAATGAATTATAATGGGTAGATTAATGCTCAGAAACGGAGAGAAACGGGAAAAACATGGAGTTGGAACGATGAAGTCGAAATTGAAGGCGAGATTATTTTTGAAAATTAGGGCATGTGTCTGATATGGGCCATGTATATTATTTTAAGTAAGTTAAGGGCCATAGACAAAAGGATCTTGTGGGTTTTAAAGTTGTAACTATATCCAACAGAAATATTTGGCCCGAATTATTTGTGCGATAAAACTCAGCAGCTAGGCTGACATGGCGAATTAAAAGCTTCTCAGTGGTTGATTTGTTTTGCAAACGTGGACACCCTCTCCATCTATCTTATTCTCCATAAAACTCATTATGGGGCCCATGTGTAGCATCCTTGAAGGTAATCGTAGACGAAGCAAACGAAAAATATCTATACAGATCAGATGGAGTAACCGAAGAGGCTCCATTAACTCGAGGATTAAAGAGCAGTAAGGTGTGGGGAGAGGATTGATGCTAGATTCTTGTATGAATCCTGCCTTTTCCGAGTCCAAGAAAACCCGATGAAGGAAAAAGAGTACAACACATACTACTTACTTTGGTGGTTGGCTATATCTCTGAACCGGAAGCAATGTGGTCGGTTGGATTGGAGATTGATTCTGAACCAAGGTTGAATGTGGAGATGATGAAACCGGCTTGGTTCTGGCTGAGTGATCTGAATTGGATTGGACCGGCTGAGTCTTGAACTTCAATTGAACCGGCTTGGTCTTGTATGTTCAATTGGATCATCTCTTCAATCAGTAGCTGGTTCTGGCCGGTTTGTCCATCTTGATCTAGGATTTGTTGGACTGCCTTGGAGAACCTTTCTCTTATGGCCTTGGTTCCACTCCTAGTGGTCGGTCCGCGCCTAATTATGGGAACCTCTACTTGGATGGCCTCATCATTCCCTCCCCCTTGAAAAGGTTCTGGCCTCAGAACTTCATCATCTGCAAGAAAAGGGGACAAGTCAGATATATTGAACGTATGGGAAATCTTAAACTCACCTGGTAGATCAAGCTTATAAGCATTGTCATTGATCTTTTCAAGAACCCGGAAGGGTCCAGTCCCTCGAGGTGATAGCTTGGACTTCCTTGCTTCAGGAAATCTTTCTGGCCGCATGTGCAACCACACCAAGTCTCCTGGTTCGAACAAAACTTCCTTCCTCTTCTGGTCGACCCGCGCCTTGACTTTGGCCGCCTTTGCTTCTAGCTTCTCCTTGACCCTTTGGTGCAAGGTCTTAACAAATTCCGCCTTGTGGGCTCCATCTCGACTGTGGTACATAGGACTGGGCAGTGGAGAAAGGTCCACGGGAGTCTCCGGCTGAAAACCATAGACAACTTCAAAAGGAGAAAGATTAGTAGTAGAGTGTCTAGCATGGTTATAAGCAAACTCAATAAAAGGCAGACAAGTTAACCAGTTCCTTAAGTTCTTACCGACCGTAGCTCTCAATAACTGAGAGAGTGTACGGTTTACTACCTCGGTTTGGCCATCAGTCTGTGGATGGCAAGTGGTCGAGAACAACAGCTTGGTACCAAGTTTACCCCATAAAGTCTTCCAGAAATGGCTTAAGAACTTGGTGTCTCGGTCAGAAACAATGGTCCTAGGCATGCCATGTAGACGAACCACCTCTTTGAAGAACAGGTTGGCGATTTGGGTGGCATCATTGGTTGTGTTACAAGCAATGAAATGAGCCATCTTGGAGAACCTGTCCACAACAACAAAAATGGAATCCTTGTGGTCTATCTTGGGCAAGCCCAGCACAAAGTCCATAGAAAGATCTACCCAAGGGTGGTCAGGAATAGGTAAAGGCATGTATAAACCGTAAGGATGTGACCTGGATTTTGTCTTAAGGTAGACAATGCACTTGGTGCACAAGTTCTCAACGTCCTTCCTCATGTTTGGCCAAAATAAATGGTCGGTTAGGACACTTAGAGTTTTATCTCTACCAAAATGTCCCATGAGGCCGCCACCATGGGCCTCCCGAACCAGCAATTCCCGCATGGTTCCTTGGGGAATGCACAATTTCTTTTCCTTGAACAAGAAGCCATCTTGTTGGTAATAGGGGCCGGCTGCCATCTTGGTAGTCTTCCTGAAAACTTCTTGAAAATCAGGGTCAGTGATATAAGAATCCTTAATATACTCAAAACCCATGATCTTAGCTTCCATGGTGGAGATAAGAGTGTGTCTCCGGGACAGTGCATCGGCCACCACATTGTCTTTGTCCTTCTTGTACTTAATCACATAAGGGAAAGTCTCCACAAACTCTAACCATCTGGCGTGCCTCTTCTTGAGTGTGGTCTGACCTCTCAAGTGCTTAAGAGTCTCATGATCTGTATGAATAACAAACTCTTTAGACAAAAGATAATGTTGCCAAGTTTCAAGAAATCTCACTAGAGCATAAAGCTCTTTGTCGTAGGTGGGATAATTGAGGGCAGCTCCACTCAATTTCTCACTGAAGAAGGCTACTGGTCGGCCTCCTTGAGTAAGCACAGCTCCTATGCCTGTACCTGATGCATCACATTCAATCTCAAAGGTTTTATCGAAGTTAGGCAGAGTAAGGACTGGTGCATGAGTCAAACTATATTTAAGCCTGTTAAAAGACTCTTCTTGGGCAGGACCCCAAGTAAAGGATACATTCTTCTTGATCACAGACGTCATTGGGGCAGCAATGGTACTGAAATCCCTGACGAACCGTCGATAGAAGCTGGCCAGACCATGAAAACTGCGGACATGGCCTATGGTGGTCGGAGTGGGCCAGTCTTGGATCGCCTTGATCTTTTCTTCATCGACCTTCAGTCCCTGTGAACTCACAACAAAACCTAAGAAAACCAATTCATCAGTACAAAACACACATTTCTTTAGGTTAGCATAAAGTCCCTCTTGCCTCAATGCCTTCAGCACCTGCTCTACATGATAAACATGGTCGGATAAGCTCTGACTATAGATCAGTATATCATCAAAGTACACGACCACAAACTTACTGATGTATGGCCTTAGAACCTCGTTCATAAGCCTCATGAATGTGCTGGGGGCGTTGGTAAGGCCAAATGGCATCACAAGCCACTCATACAAACCTTGTTTCGTCTTGAAGGCGGTTTTCCACTCATCACCTTCCTTCATACGAACTTGGTGATATCCACTCCTGAGATCAATCTTAGAAAACACAGTAGAACCACTTAGTTCATCCAACATATCATCTAATCTAGGTATAGGGTACCGATATTTGATGGTTATGTTGTTGATGGCTCGGCAGTCCACACACATGCGCCATGTTCCGTCCTTCTTAGGCACCAATAGGACCGGGACCGCACAAGGACTTAGGCTCTCACGGATATAGCCTTTGTCCATGAGGTCTTGGACCTGCCTCTCCAACTCCTTGGCCTCTTCAGGGTTAACACGGTAAGCGGCTCGGTTGGGTAGTGGTGCGCCTGGTACAAGGTCGATCTGATGTTCAATGCCGCGGATGGGGGGCAATCCGGCGGGTATATCATCAGGGAAGACGTCCTTGTACTTTTCCATGAGGTCTTGCATCTCGCCAGGTAGCTCTTGTGCCTCAAAACCTGCAAAACAACCTTCCTTAAAGACCATTAGTAGCACATGCGTCTCACGAGATAAAGATATAAGAACTTGGCCTGAAGACATATAAAGGTTGGTTTTACTTACCTTTCCAGCCTGGTCCATTGATTTCTGCATATCATGGACTTCTTGTGGACTAAGGGGAGCTAAGCTGTGCTTCTTGTTGTTATGGCAGAAGCTGTAGACATTGGTCCGACCATGGTGGATGGTTTCCTTGTCAAATTGCCACGGCCTGCCAAGAAGTATGTGGCCGGCTTGCATAGGAACAACATCACACTTCACCTGGTCATGGTACCTGCCAATACTAAAAGACACAACAACTTGCTCGGCTATCTTGAGCTCAGTCTCATCATTGAGCCACTTGAGTCGGTATGGTCTCGGGTGTGGAGTCTTGATCAAACCTAGCTTATCAACAAGATACTTGCTAGCCACATTAGTACAAGAACCACCATCTATGATCAAGCTACATACCTTTTGTTCCACACTACATCTTGTATGGAAGATGTTTTCTCTTTGGACGGTTTCAGGATCAAAGAGTGCACTGAGGGATCGTCTGGTCACTAGTAACTCACCAGTCTCAGCATAATCGACCAATTCCTCATCAGATGCGTCTGTCTCCAACTCGGCCTCATCTTGGGACTCATACTCCCCATCGGCCTTAAGGACCATCACTCTCTTGTTCGGACAATCTCTAGCATAGTGTCCTTTTCCCTGACATTTAAAACAAGTAATATCACGAGTTCTCTGATTTTGAACTTGACCCTTACCTTGGTCAGATGAACTGGCTCTAGTTGTGTCAGCTTGGTTCTTCTTGAACCGGTTCTCCACTTCTATGGATTTGTTCTTTTCAGCACCTTTGGAACCTGGTTGAGACCACGCAGGTTTGCTCCGGCTAGTGGCCGCATTCTTCCTCTTGATGTGGACCTCAGCCTGGACGGCATAGTGCAAGAGATCATTGAAGTCCTCATACGGCTGGCGCTCCACCTTCCGTGCAATCCGATCGTTCAGCCCCTCCAAGAACTGGGACATCATGGACGCCTCGGACTCGTCCACTTCCAATCGGTTCCTTAGAGCCTCAAACTCTTCAAAGTACTCTTCCACGGACTTAGTTCCCTGAGACAACTTACGAAAACGTTTTAGTAAATCTCTAGGATAATGTGATGGAATGTACCTCGCTCGAAGTTTGGTTCGCATCTCAATCCAGTTTTGGGCTCTCCATACTGGACCGGACTTAGCAACATCTCGATCCCACCAGGATAGAGCATTATCAGTAAGCTGGGCTGCGGCTAGAGCTATCTTCTTTGCCTCGGAGTACTTGTAGTACTCAAAGATATATTCCATGCGCTTCTCCCATGTGATGTAAGCGTCCGGATCAACCTTTCCCGCGAACGTAGGTGGCTTCAGTTTGATGTCCTTGCCTCTTTGAAAGGCCGCATCATCGTTCCGGTCTCGATCTCGCCTCCGGTCAGGGCTTTCGTCCCGCCTTTGGTAAGGACTTACATCTCTACCACGTCTCCCACCTCGAGCGGCCTGGTTAGCACCTCCGCGATCTGGTGGCTCATACTCAGACTCATCTCCCTCCAACTCGGACTGCGGCTGATTGAGGTAAGGGCCGAACCTTCTTGCAGCCGGTTGGCCATTGGGTTGGTTCCTGTTTCCCTGACCCATGAGATTCATTTGTGCAGTCAAGGCATTAAGGGCTTCCGTGAGCTGAGCTTGTCCGGCCTGCAAGGCTTGGAGTTGGATGTTGATCTCAGCTGCACCATTCAAGTCTCCCATATCTCCTGGAAAATAAGAAAGACAAGAAGATCAAGTGCAAAGGGAATTGGCAAAGAAAGAAAGAAGAAAGGAAGAAGAAAGAACTTAAGAAAGAAAAGAAAAGAAATATAAAACTTGAATGCAAATGAATGAATGAAAGCAAATCCTTTTTTTTATTTATGAAAATTAATTTCGAAATTCTTTTAATAAGGAAAGTTGAAATCTTTTTTTTTTTAAACTTGGAAAAGAATTAAAATCGAAAAGTTAAAAAAAGAAAGAGGATTTAAGATTAAATGCAAATCAAGAATTTAAAGATGATTGAAATCTTTTTTTTTTTTAAATATGATTGACAAAATTAAATGAATGCAAATCAATCAGGTATGAATGCAAGCAATCAATCCTATATGATTTATGCAAATGCAATCAGAATAAATGCAAAAATGATCAATTATTTCTAAACTAGGAAATAAAAATCGATCAAGCAAGAAAAACAAGTTGCAAAAATGATGCAAGCCACGAAAATGATCTAGCAATTCTATGATGAACAAAATGATGAACAGCAAGAACAACAAGAATAAACAAGAACAACAAAGAACAATTTTTTTTTTATAAGGATGCAAATGCAGAAACTGAAAAGATGAACTAAAGGATAGAAATAACCAAATCTTTTGGAGCCTTTGGCTCTGATACCAAATGTTACAGGCTGGGAACCAGGCTGCAAACTAATGGCTTGGAGAATGAGATTCTGGTCGATTTTGGTACTGGTTTTGAAAGGACTTGATGCTTGGATCAAAACCGTCCAAAACTGTACCTGAAACAAAAGAAACTTTTTATGAGTTTTATGGATTTATAAAAATGAAGAAAAGAAGCAAACTATGAAAATAAAACAAGAACAGAAACAAAGATGATTTTTATGGATTTTAGATTTATAAAAAAATGAATCAAACAAAAGATGCAAACAGAAATAAAAATAAGAGAAATAAAAAGGATAGAGATGGTGATGGAATCTGTTGCTGGATGTGTGTCTCTCTCAACAGATCAGTGGATGGATGATGAGTAGAAGATGGGATTGGCCTTGCTGGATGTGTATCACTCTCAAGGCAAATCGTTGGAGGGATTGATGGAATGAAGAATCGCCACAAGCTTGATGGTTGGAGCTTGATAAGATTCAGGCTGCTCTCTCTTGCTTCTCACACTAGAAAGACTTAGGGTTTTCTTTGCAAAGGCAAAACAAATTTTATTCAAGACTAAAGTGCCAAATTTCGTCAGCCACAAGGGGTTATAAAGCCATCCCTTTGTGGACTCAACAAAGTCTTAAAAGGCCTAGACAAAGGGCCAACTTTCACAAAAGATAAAAGGCTGACAATTGCCCAAAGTCTTAACCAAAATAAAATTAAAATTAAAACAGTAAACCGGTTGCTGATTGAGATGCCTAAACCAAAGCTCATAGTATGCTTGCATGTTGCCTCATTAAAACCTTATCGGGAAAACCCAGTGGGACAAAACCCGATGAAGGAAAAAGAGTACAACACATACTACTTACTTTGATGGTTGGCTATATCTCTGAACCGGAAGCAATGTGGTCGGTTGGATTGGAGATTGATTCTGAACCAAGGTTGAATGTGGAGATGATGAAACCGGCTTGGTTCTGGCCGAGTGATCTGAATTGGATTGGACCGGCTGAGTCTTGAACTTCAATTGAACCGGCTTGGTCTTGTATCTTCAATTGGATCATCTCTTCAATCAGTAGCTGGTTCTGGCCGGTTTGTCCATCTTGATCTAGGATTTGTTGGACCGCCTTGGAGAACCCTTCTCTTATGGCCTTGGTTCCACTCCTAGTGGTCGGTCCGCGCCTAATTATGGGAACCTCTACTTGGATGGCCTCATCATTAATGATGCGGCCATGAAATCCACAGCTCCTAAAGTAGACAAAACTTTCCATGTTTGGACTCGGATGAACCTAGCCACCATCAAGCCTATGGTTCGTTTGACTCAGCTGGCTGTTCCCAAACAAAGGCCACCACTTAAGCCTCCTTATCAGCTAATAAATATGTGGGTCAATGGTATTAAAGGCGTGGTCATCATCTTCTTAATAAGCAAATCTCAATCCCTTGAGATCAGCCCTTTTGACCAGCATTTTGATTGTCTTTTTAATTATGATTTTGTCCTAGAAATCCGTCTTTCATTTATGTCTTTGATTCTGTCCAAGAGCTATATATAAAGCTCCTCTCCTTTCATTGTAAAATCAGATTTGAGTATTGAATAAAAAGTGAGATTTTCTCTTGAGAGCTTTTATGCTTGTTCTTGTTATTTTTAAGTTATGTGAGAAGCTTTCTTAGGATACAAGTGTGGAACCTTTATCTTTGTGTGAGATTCACTTAGGTGCTGGTTCTTGATCTTATCTCAAAGCCTTTCACATCTTTGAGTGGCGATCTTCATTTCATTTAAACCGTAAGTTTTGATTTCTTGTGAGAAAAGCTAGAGTGAGATTCTCAGCCTGTATCAACTTTTAAATGTGTAGATTGAAAGAAAAGAAAAGAAGAGTGCGAATTTGGCCCTCTTCTTTTAAATGGTTTTTAACATATAACTTCCCTTACACTTTTTAATCTCGGCCCTAATTGTTTTCCAAAATCAGGCCAATTACTAATCACCCTATCCACATATTCCCTAACTATATTACTAACTAGTGGTATTCCGGCGCTACGCGCCGGATTTGCATTTTTTTAATGAGTTCAAAATTATTTTTTGATCCATTTGATAGTGGTTAGTGACAATTGTATATTACTTTGTTTTGAAGTTTTTTAAATCAAAAAGGAATATCATCCCGCTGATAGTTGCACCAAAACAAATATAGTTGAATTTAAAACATAAAATAAAGTTGATGTTCCAAAAAGAAAACATATAAATGCATATGTTTGTTTTGTGACTATCTTGTTTGAATGGAGATAACAAATTCGTTCATCCTCTTAAGGTAGTAAATTGAGTGACTGATGATTTGTAAGAGTAGTATATAATAACTTTGATGGTTTAAAAGTATATTTGTGCGTGGATGGTTTATAAATGTTAAGATTGTTTAAGTTAGATTTTGATGGTTGTGTTAATATTGAGAGTTTGCTGCATATACAGTACTATATAATTTGTAGAGTGAAATTGCAATGGTTGGGTTGTTATTTTTAATTAGTTGTGACTGAGCTGATAGGGAAGCAGTGTATTGTTTTTTTTTTTTTTTTGTCAAAGAAGCAGCGTCTTGTTTTGGTTTTGTTTTTGTTTGTAACTTCTCTGTAGGTGTACATTTGGTGGGTTTTTGATGTGTAGGTGTTATTTGTGTTTGGTGAAGTTATATATTTAGAATTTTTTATTTTTATATAGCATGTGTTTTTTATTACGTGTGGCTTTTTGTGTGTGTGGACAAATATTTGTAATGGTTATTTTAAAAGCTACAGTTTGTCGTCGTTGTAGTCTTGTACTATCCCTTTCTTATTAATAGAGAAACAATTTAGGAGAATAACCTTAAAAATGTAAGTTATTTACAACTAAATCAGCTGACGTGTCGCGTGTCAGAGCTTCTCAGCCTCTTTTACAAAATATCCTTAATGCACTAGATTAATTACAATTCATTGCCACTTAAAATATTGGACAGTCATAATATTATATCACGCTCGAATATTTCACGGCCCTTCTTTAATACAACTTTTACTATTCGTATTTTCCACCGTAAGATTTCCTATATGTACAGAAATATGATTTATTATATAAAAATAACAAATGAAATCTTTTGCAACTGAGTCATAAACGAACCAATGATTGATATGATTATTTGCGCATTATATACGAAAATTCATTTGTTTGTCTACTCGACCTATCTATTGACAAATTCACCATGAACTATACAAATTCATTCAACTCAGGCCTAAATTTTATTTACATTTTAACGAAGGAATAATGATTTTAGTCTATGTTATACAATATCATTTGTTTAGCAGACTGCATTCGTATTAACATAGCATGTGACAGATGATCTTAAATATTAGTCTTTATTATAACTAGAACTTTTCCCGGGCTACGCCCGGGTTTATTTTGATAAAAAAATAATTTATTTTAAAATATTGTTATTATATTTAAATCTATAGTATATATTGGAAACAATAAAGAAAATAAATTTGCGAATTGCATAGGCCTTTTTGAAACTATTTTAACAGTAAGACAAAAATGAAGTTAGCAAACATGAAAAATTAAACGGTGAACAGAAATAAATCAAACGTTCTGGAGTTATTATCAAAATGAAGTTCGAATGCAGAGGAAAATTATTATCATTACTAAAAGCAGAAACTAAGGTCTTAAAACAGAAAAGTGGATTTCATAAAAAGGATGCTGGACTTTTTGCAGAAGAAGCGTCTAGATCTGTTGGGATTTTTTTGATGTGGAGTGCCTGAAATTTTTTAGAAAAAAATCAGTGATCATAACTTAGTAATATAAATCAATCTACTTAATTCATAGTATAGATAGACGTACTTGAAAGTAGTGGAATATTCTTCTCTAGCTCCAGGCGTCACGTTGGCTTCTTCATTCTAATCGCATCTTCTCTCTTCGTCCTCCTCAATTGGTATATCAGTGATGCCCATACTTTCTCATTTGTCTCTGTGTCTAGCTTATAAACCCTTTAACTTGTCCCAAAGTGAAAAAACTTTTGCAGATAATAAGTCTTGTCCCAGCTAAAATCATAACTTTGTCTCATATGGCCTTAGATTCTCAACCGTATATTCTGCACTTTTTTCATTTGTGTACAGAGGGCGAGAAAGGCTCTGTTTGAACACCTCAGGCTTATTGGTTCGAACGAAAGCAAAATGTTTATTTAAAATCTCGATATTATTTTCTTCGCTGCTAATATGTCAAAAAAGTATTCGTAACATTAGAAGCATTCTCAGAAACAGTGCAATGATAACTAAAACCATACCGGAGGAACAGAAACATAAAAAAAAATTGAGAAAGAAACATAAATAACTTTGAACTTGAACATAATTCATAAAACTGTCTGAATAACAGAGTTGGATAGTTTGAATTCAAACCACATTTATGTGTAAGCATTATTATAAAAGCAACTAATATGTCAAGATACTGCAAACTTTGCACCTAAGCAGCTCATGGCTTCTTAGTCAGCTTGGTAGACGCTGGGTCCCGAGGTTTTATGTGTTGATGACGCCACTCGAAGTCGTTTCTGAACCTGGTGAGTTCTCCTTTTCATTATTACCAACGATCACCTTGGTTGGGAGAGAGCTGTAACCATGCATGTCATCTTCAGGTCCATTGCTACCCTCCTAAAACCAAGAAATTTGTTAACTTGCGAAAATAAAAGCACAGAATAAAATGAACTTATTAACTTACATCAGTAACACAATCAGGAACTGGCGCACGTTCACGCTCATCCAGGATGCGTGAGACGGTGAAGGTTTGATGCTTTGCACTGAAATGTGGAAGTGAAAGTATTGCCAGCAAGGTTAGCAATAAAATGTGTAGCTAGATATCTTCTGGGTTCTCTCCTTCTCCTGCCTATTAGACCAATGGTTTTAATGAGAAACAATAAACCATAATTTTCGTAACATGGTTAATGTTGTTGTGTGGTTAGAAAGAGACATACCAGAAGATGAACAGCATCAGCAGCCAGGATATTGGTAAGCTTTGTTATTTCACCATCGAAACTTACAAAAGCTGCTTCGCCAGTGTCATCGGCAACAGTCATCTCGACACGTTACCTAATAAACAGGGTGCAATGCGGTAGTTACATGCATATATATTTATAAGAAAACGATGGAGTGGCTGTGTACCTGAGAACACCAACGGCATTAGTCCGATTGCAGAACATGCATGCAAAAGATGAGGCACTCCTCTGTAATTTCCTTCAACACTTGAAGAAAGATATGTTGCATCATCCATTTTCTGTCTTGACAGATGTGACTTTCCTACTGCAGGTAAATTCTATTATCTGCAATTATAAACGTTGCAACCATAAACAGAGCTTAGAATGATGGTGGAGACAAACATATTAAGGTCGCCAAGTGAACTTCAGGCTCGACTATGATGATAAACTGGTTCATCTCAGCTATTGTCAGTCGTTCAACCTTAGCATAGCCTCTCAACAATGAAGCTGCTGATGTATTTCCAGTGTCGTCATTTGTGACCAACCTGCATTGATGAGAGTAACCCCTGAAATATAATGATGGAATAAAATATGAACGTTAGTACATACTCGTAAAAGTAGCTCTCGCCTGCTTCAGTCTCCTTGTCAAAATAGAAATGAGATCCAGACGTGGCATTGAGGAACATACGACCTGCAAATTGAATCTCGGTTAGTTTCCATAAATAGCATTAGAATGAAACTCATAATTAACAAAACAGATGTGAAGTGATACCTCCTATAAGCTCCGGATTAATGAATTTTGCCACAGCCACACGTGGATCAACCTTGTAGCCTTCAAGTTACTTGTGAATGATACAGCCTGAGAGTCGAACACACTCACAGTGAAGGACACACACCTGTCAAGTACTCCTAGTTGAGAGTGAATAATTGAAGTGTTTAGTAGAAAAGGCTGTTGCGTCAATTAAGTTGCATCATCATCAATTCTCAGCGAACTGTATCAATGTATTAGTGTTAATTAACGGAGTGAAGTTTAAAAGATCATCAGTATCAACGCTACCAAACAGGAAATAAAAAAAAATACTAAGCAACGCGATACAGTTTGCTGAAAATAATAAACCAGACCAACTAAGGTATTATAAATAATTAATTATTTGTTAAAAAAACCAAATAAATCAGATCAACTAAGGTATTTGAAAGATTAAGAATTTTTTTTTTAAAAAACCCAAATAACATATTCAGGTTCACCGGAAACAATATCAATACCCAGAAACAGGTTAAAGTTCCCAGGAAATACCAACAAAACTATGAACTCAGAACAATGGATCTCTAGAAGAACAGGGAAAAAAATCACTCACGTTAATGTCAACCATGAGCAGATCCAGATACCATGGATTTTCCGTTGGAACTCATTGCAGTGTGGTAGAGAGAATTGTAGAATCAGAAGGACAAAACATAAAACCCATAAATGAGAGTAAAGGGTAAAACGAAGTGGAGGTTGTATTGAATGATCGACGTTCAGATCGCGAAACGGAACAGAGAAAAGGAAGAGGAAAGGTTTCATGATCGATGTAGGAAGAACAGAGAAAAGGAAGAGCAAACGTTTGATGATCGATGTTAGGAGATTAGGGATTGAAGAAAGGGGAAAGGGAGAGATCGCGTCTGTGAGACCTCAGCGGAGTTTCTGAATTTGATAGGCTTACTGGGCCACAAAATTAACACAGACAGACCCAAACAAAATTAAAAGCCCAGACGCAAACAATGGGATCTGACGTGGAAAAAGGTTGATTACCATTGGTGGATTTAATTGTCCGAGGTGGACATGCTCTCTGCTGCTCTTATTCCCCTTTTAATAGTGTTTGATGATTTTAATATATGTACTAAACTAATATTATAATATACCCATTTTGTACACATTAATGTACATCGCGTCTTATATATTAAGTAAAAGTCGTGTGGAATGATGAGGCAAAACCATAATGTTATACTGTTATCTATCTTATTAAAACTGAAGTACAATTTCGGTGTGTTTGGATACTTAGATAAGAGTATTAAAAAAATTTGGTGTGTTTGGAAACATGGATTGTAGTCTTTTTAAAAAAATTAATTTTGTTTGGAAACAAATATAGTAGTATTAAACAGAAAAAGTAATGGGCTTAAGTTATTAAGTCCATTATAAAAGAATGTTGTCAATATATATATAAAAAAAATACAAAGCCCAATTTGAAATAACAACTTGGTTTTTATATTTCATATTAAATTTTTAAAATATAATATATATAATTATTTATATGATGATACATATTAAATATTATTAATTATATGATTACTTATATGATGGTACATATAAAATACGATTAATTATATGATGAAATTATACGATATATAATAATGACTAAGGATGGATTTTCAGACATCTATACGGGTTTGGTTCTGATCGGTTTGCGTTTCGGGTTTTCGAGGTCAAAGATTTAAGTCCTATTAGGATGTTTCTAAATTTTTGTTTGAGTTTGATTCGGATCTTTGCGGGTTTGGTTTGGGTTTGGATAATCTATTTAAATAACATATATCAGAATACCTAAGCTTAACATATCAATTGGTTTGATTTAAAATTTTGGATACGAAATCAATAATTATTTTAAGTATTTTTGTTGATTTGAGTATACTTTAACTATTTCAGATATTTGTTTTTGACTATCTATATATATTTTCAAGTATTTTAAACCAATTAAAAAGTATCATTCTTGATGTTTTATATACGTTAATATAAAATAATTAATATATAAGTATATAAATCTATTTTTAGATAAATTCAGGTACACGAATACTTCGGTTCCGATCCGATTCGGTTCTCTAACTAACAAAATTTTGAATAATTCGAATATTTAATCAATTTATGTTCAGGTTTGGTACTATATTTACGGATTGGTATCAGTTCTGCTCCTCGGATTCATTTTGCCAAACCCTAATAATCATATGAAAAACAAATATCATCATATTTTTTAAAATATACATCCGCAGAGGTGCAGAGATCAAAGTCTATAATCATTTATTTTAACAACAAGCCAAATAAATATGTTGATTGAATAGCGAATAAAACAAAACTAGAGAAATACATAGTTTACCAGAGACACTCTATGTATCGAATTTATTATAAAGAAAATTTTATTAAAATAAATAAATTCAATAATTACAAACAAATAATATATTTTATAAAAGTGAAAAATAATACCCGTGCTTTCGAAGCGCGGGTCAAAATCTAGTCTATATTATTAAAGTTGGAGTACACATTGGAAATGTTTGGAAACAAAGATAGTAGAATAAATGAAATATGTTTGGCAACATGGATAGTAGAGATGTGTACTTTCTTTTATTTACACATTTAGCCATTGTATTTTCACTAAATTAATAACAAATGAGAATTGCTTAGAAACATAAATAACATATTTAATACTTCTTTTTATTTAAACATTTAGTCATTGTTTTCATAATAAATTAAACAACTTTCTTTCTATATTTTTTTATTTACAATTCTGTCACTATATTTACAATTCTTTTTATTTACAATTCTTTATAGTGAAAATAAAAACACAAACTGAAATATAAATAGTATATTATATAAAACAATTTAAAAAACAGTATTATTACCTTATTTAGTTTAGTCAAATATAAAAATTTCAAGAGTTCAATTTTAAAAAAAAAATCATAAAATTAATAATAATTCAAAGAAAACTAATGCAAAAAATGAAAACTTTGAAACATGGATAAAATTACGTCAAGAATAAAAAAATAATAGCTTATGTTATTAATAAAAATTGGAAATTCACTATATCAGTTTTAAAATATACAAAATGGACTAATCTAATTACCTAAAAAGATTGTTTTGTCTAAATAATCATAAAATAAAATTTAAATTTTATAATCCTATTTCAAATCAAAATAATAATTTAAAATTTATTTATATCAAAAATTAATTTTAAATATGCATATATTCAAATATTTATTTTTACTAAAATATTTTCCAATAACCATTATTTATAAGATGGTATATATAAAATACTATTACTTATATGATTATTTATATGATGGACCATTTTTTTTTGACGTCGAAAGGGTATTCTATTATTTATATGATGGCCAATACAATTAATTATATGATGACATATATATGATACATGTTTGAGTTTCGGATTTGTTTGAGTTTCGGATTTTCAGGATCAAAGATTTCAGCTCCATTCATATATTTCTAAATTTCAGTTCGAATTATGACTAGGGCTGGGCGTTCAGGTATCCATTCGGGTTCGTTTCAGATCTGCTTGGGTTTTGGGTTTCTGAGGTCAAAGATTTCAGCCCCATTTAGATATTTCTAAATTTCAGTTCGAATTATATTCAGATATATTATTTTTAAAATTCATTATATATTTTGAATTTCTTAAAATCTATAAATAAAATAATATATTGTATATAAATTTGAATAACATATGTTAGAATACCTAAACTTAACATATAAATTGGTTTGGTTTAAATTTTGGATCAAAAATCAATAATTATTTTAAATATTTTTGGTGTTTTGAGTGTACATCAACTATGTTAGATATTTATACTTGACTATTTTATATATTTCAAAATTTAAACCAACCTAAAAGTATCATATATATTTTGGATGTTTTTATATACATTAAAACTAAAAATATTGTTTAAACAAAACATCAATGTAAAAGTATTGTAAAGTTGCGTTCTAAAATTATTTATTTTAACAACAAGTCAAATAAATATGTTGATTGGATAGAGAATAAAAAAAAAGCCATAGAAACACAAAGTTTATCAGAGACACTTTATGTGTCGAATTTATTATAAAGAAAGTTTCACTAAGATAAATACATTCAATAACTACAAACATATAATATATTTCATAAAAGTGGAAATAGTACCCGCGCTTTCGAAGCGCGGGTCAAAATCTAGTTGCTCTTATATGTTAACCTACATGAAATATTTTGATAGTCATTCTTTCAATATGGCGCGATATAGTTATGCTTCTATATATGTCAATGATTAAAATGTAATATTTGAACAGTTTTTAGTTTATGCGTTAGATTTCATGTTGTTTTGACTTAACGACGACCACCACTTTCCTGGATGATACACAAGCTTTTTAAAACAGCAAATTGAAACAAAGTGATATTTTTGTCAGCAAAATTGTCTACGTAAAAGGAAATAGGAGAATTACCAATTGTGACTCAAAACTTGGAGTCAAACCCAAAAGAGTACCCCAACTTGGGTCAAAGGCAAAAGTAACTTAAAAGGCTATTGAAATTACAACTATCTCCTTGTGAACAAACAAAAAAACGGATTTTTTTTTACGTTTCTACCCCTCGCAAGTCGTCTGTAAACAGACGACTTGAAAATAAGTCGTCCAGACGACTTTAAGTTAAGTCGTCTGGACAGTTATTCTTAAACATAATTTAAAAATTTTGTAGAAAATATTTTGATAAGTGAAAAATTGGAATTATGTAATTAACATATGTCTTAAGAGATATAAATTAATATATAACAAATTTCAATTGTTTTCAGCCCAGATGAGTGAAAGTAGTGAGTCATGATATTCTTTAGTTTATGTTTCATCAACATATGTTGTAGTATTGTATGTGTTCTTAGGGTTAGATTTTGGAAAGCATTAAAACCGTTTTTGAAAATTTTTAAAATTACCTAGGCGTGTTCGTTTCTGTGTATAGTAAACACTATTGAAGTATAATTTGATTTTATAACGTGGTTAGTAAGTTAATTTAGTCATTTTAGTTTAGGGGTTCATTTTAGGGTATTGGACGACTTAATATTTAGTCTTCTGTTCCCAGACGACTAAATATTAGGTCGTCTGATGTACATTATCAGCCAGAATAAGTCGTCTAAACCGGACCAAACCTTAAAGTTTACCAATGTACTTTTAAAGCTAACCGGATTATTTACCCAATATATAAGGTGATTTTTTTTTTTTTTTTTTTCATTTTCCGCGAACAGAAACCCTAACAGTTCTCTCTCACCGGCGATATCAAAGGCGATTCGAATTCCCACTATTTCCGAACAACCATCGTTCTCAACGTCGGCTATCTATCTCACTTCATTCTCACCGTTGTCGCCGCAGCTTCTTCTAACCCTAGCGCCGCCGATTCCTCTAAACCCTAGCGCCCCCGCTTCCACTATTTCCGAACAAACCGTCGCCCTCGCCACCGTGCTCACCAACGTTCTCACCGCCGCTTACTCTAAACACTAGCTAGCACCGCCGTTTCTTCTAAACCCTAGCGCCGCCGCTTCTTCTAAACCCTAGCGCCGCCGCTTCTTCTCTGTAAACCGTAGCGCCGTTTCTCTGTAAACCCTAACGCCGGTAAGTCATCAAACTCGTGGAAAAGATGAACATAAAACGTTGTCTCTTTCAATTTACTCATTCTCACCGTTTCACGTTTATTTTTTCAGATCTATAACCACAATGACGAGTACTCGAACTCCTTCTGCGACTAATCAGGTCCGCTTGAAATTTTTCTACTGGAAGACTTGTAAGTAAGTCGTCTGGAAAGTCTTCAACCTGGACGACTTAGTACGTCCATTTGGAAGACTTTCCAGACGACTTAAATATAAGTCGTCAACTAAGTCGTCCAGTTGGACGACTTTCTAGACGACTTATATTTAAGTCGTCTACTAAGTCGTCTGGAGTAACAATTAAGGCGTGATTGATTTAGCTTGTGTTCTGACTTCTATTGTTGTCTTTGATTATTTTGCAGACAAAAAGGATGGATATTCCAGAACTCCCCCGTAGGTTATACACATTAGGGGAAGAGCCAGAACCCCACAATAGCATTTCGTATCATACGGATAACACGAAGTTGCATACTGCTCTTAGGGAAGCTCTCACTGATGCTGAATTTGAAGAGCTCAAGGAGTCGAGATTGGGAGTTTTCATCAAGTTCAAGGAGCAGGGATTTGGTTGGGCTTCAAGGCTGGTTCACCACTTGCTCGGTTTAAAGCTGGACATTAAGAAGAAGTACGAGATGTGGTGTCTCGTTGGTCCAGAACCTGCGAGGTTTTCACTGTTAGAGTTTGAAAACATCACTGGTCTAAACTGCGACTACATCGAGGACCTTGAGACACCAGAATGTGAAGTTACCCCACAGATGGTTTCTTTCTGGGAGATGATGGGAGTTCATCGGGAAGCTGGGCCAAGTACTGATCAGATAATAGCAGCACTGAAGAGATGCGGGGATTGGTCCAGGGAAGATCGCAAGCGACTCGCGTACCTTTCCATCTTCACTGGATTCATTGAAGGGAAAAAGTTCTCAAGCGCTACACGAGCTACTCTCGCAAGGCTAGTGATGGATTTAGAAAGGTTTGAGAATTATCCATGGGGGAGAGTCGCGTTTAAGGTGCTGATGGACTCTTTGTGGAACAAAGATATTACTGGCTGTTACACCGTGGATGGCTTTATACAAGTTCTTCAGGTCTGGGCGTACGAAGCTATTCCGGGATTGGGTGCTAGTATTGGTCTACCCAGAGCAAACAGTCCGTCTCCACCGATTCTGGCTTACGACGGCAGCAGAGGCCGCAGATTCATGAAAGCTGCTATCTTGAGTCAGGTACCTTTCCATCTTCACTTAATTAAGTCGTCCGGAAGGTCTTCCAGCTGGACGACTTAGTAGACGACTTATTATAAGTCGTCTGGAAGGTCTTCCAGCTGGACGACTTAGTAGACGACTTATTATAAGTCGTCTGGAAGGTCTTCCAGCTGGACGACTTAGTAGACGACTTATTATAAGTCGTCTGGAAGGTCTTCCAGCTGGACGACTTAGTAGACGACTTATTATAAGTCGTCTGGAAGGTCTTCCAGCTGGACGACTTAGTAGACGACTTATTATAAGTCGTCTGGAAGGTCGTCCAGCTGGACGACTTAGTAGACGACTTATAATAAGTCGTCTGGAAGGTCGTCCAGCTGGACGACTTAGTTGACGACTTATAATTAAGTCGTCTATTTAGTATTTTGTTTCAAATATCTAACTCGATTCTTCTTCTATTTACTGCAGACCCGCGTGATCAACTTTGTTGAGAAGGACATTAGTGAAATGTGGCCAAAATGGGACTCTGAGGTTGATGACGTGCCCGCGGAGAACATCATTAAAGTGATGTATGATCGGAGACCGTGGAAGTGGACCATGGATTGCTGGGAAGTCACTGGTACAAAACCCAAGTTTGTGACTCCATCGAAAAGAGCCAAAGAGATGGTTGTGGAGGAGGTGGAGGAAGACAATCAGAGACCTCGGAAGAAAGCTCGTAAAGAGGCTCCTAAAGAGGCTCCTAAAGAGGCTAGAGAAGAGGCTCCTACAGAGGCTACAGAAGAGGCTACAGAAGAGGCTAGAGAAGAGGCTAGTTGGGTGACCAGAGAGGAGTTAGAAAACATGTTCAAGGACTTAGGTGACATGATGAAAGAGGGGTTTAAGAAGTGCATCAGGGAGATTAGGAAGATCTCCGATAGATTGGAAGCTGTGGAGAAGAAGGTTGGTGTCACCAATCAGGCTACCCCTCAAGCCCCAGAAACCGGGGTTAGTAAAAAACACCCTACCCCACAAGCCCCAGAAACCGGGGCTAGTAACAAACAGACTACTCCTCAAAAGGATCAGCCTCCACTTCAAACCAATCATCCTACTCCTCCCACCAGACAGCCTGCTCCTCAAAAGGCAAAGCCTACTCCTCAAAAGGCGAAACAGCCTGCTCCTCAAACTAAACAGCCTGCTCCTCAAACTAAACAGCCTGCTCCTCAAACGAAACAGCCTGCTCCTCAAACTAAACAGCCTGCTCCTCAGACGAAACAGCCTGCTCCTCAAACGAAAAAGCCTTCTCCACAAAAGAAACAGCCTTCTCCTCTGCCCAAAGAGGTTAATATCAAATCTTTAAGTCGTCTGGTCTTTGTATAGATTTGTAAATATATAAGTCGTCTGGAAGGTTTTCCAGCTGGACGACTTACAAATAAGTCGTCTGGAAGGTTTTCCAGCTGGAAAACCTTCCAGACGACTTATTTGTAAGTCGTCCAGCTGGAAAACCTTCCAGAAGACTTACAAATAAGTCGTCTGAACTCCAGCTGGAACAAATCCTCTCCCAACTTTTATTTAAGTCGTCCAGGGTTAACTTGTTCTCTTTTATTGCAGAGATTGTTGCCGGAGGATACAGCAGATGAGGCGATCTCGGTATATAAGATCTTGCCGGAGGATAAAGCAGATGGTGTCACCTCCAAAGAGATTGTTCCTCTCACTTCCACTGACCAACCGAGCTTCGCTTCCAACGATCAACAACCGAGCTTCGCTTCCACCGATCCAGCTTCAGCTTCAGAACCGAGCCTGGTTGTATTGGACCAAACAGCTCCCACTGCTTCTGTGCGTGCAAGGAGTGAACGAACGAAGAAACCTGCTCCCACGCAGATATCTCCTTATACGGCAGAGAGAAGGAAACTCCTTAGAGTGGGAAAGTATAATCCATTTCCCACACTAAACAGACCTAAGATGAAGGAGCTCGCTGATTGGTTGAAAACTGATCCGTAAGTGATTGCTTTACCCATAATAGCTTGATTTAGTCTACCAAAACTGATTGCTTTTTTGTTTGCAGTGATTATTTCACTAAGGAAGAGGACAAACCACGTACATCACCAACTTGGTGGTATCAAAAACTCCGGACATCCAAAGCATGGCTGGAAGACGTAGTAAGTCTTCTGCTTATCTTTAAGTCGTCTGGTAACTTGTCTTTGTATAGATTTGTAAATATATAAGTCGTCTGGAAGGTTTTCCAGCTGGACGACTTATTTGTAAGTCGTCCAGCTGGAAAACCTTCCAGAAGACTTACAAATAAGTCGTCTGGTAACTTGTCTTTGTATAGATTTGTAAATATATAAGTCGTCTGGAAGGTTTTCCAGCTGGACGACTTACAAATAAGTCGTCTGGAAGGTTTTCGAGCTGGAAACCTTCCAGACGACTTATTTGTAAGTCGTCCAGCTGGAAAACCTTCCAGACGACTTATTTGTAAGTCGTCTGGAAGGTTCTAACTTGTATTATTTTATATGCAGCATATAGATGCTTGGATGAATGTGCTGAGGCAGAGGTATAAGGAGAACCCACAATGTTTCCGGAGCGAGCGAATGTGCTTCCTGGATCACAACTTTACCCAGTCTTGGAGAGAACAGTATCTGGTCTTCAAAACATCGTCGTCTGATCACAATGGTTTAGGAAAAATGCTACCTAGTGGGGCGGCGAGTTTGTATGACGGATCAATGCCTTCATTTTGCCAATCAAACAAGAAGTGGGGGGAGGACATTGATGATATCTATGCGCCACTGAACTTGGACAACAAACATTGGGTGGCTATTTGGATATCGATCCCTAAGAGGCACATAGTCGTCTGGGACAGCATACCTTCAACTACCATACCAGAAAGATGGGATGAGATAATGGAGCCTTTTCTCGAGATGGTCCCTTATCTGATTGTGGAGTGCGGAGACCAGATGCATGGGTTGGAGCGATACACTTATGAGAGACTCCTCAAAGATGTACCCACGGCCAACAATGGTGATTGTGGCGTGTACGCTGCAAAGTACATTGAATGTCATGCTCTTGGGGTCCCCTTTAGCCCTAAAGACTTTGCTAGGTCCAATGCGAAGACTATGAGGGATACTATGGCTTTGGCTATATGGACGGAGCTTGTTGATCAGCATCTGAAAGATAATGAGGATGGTGGTATGTTTGTAGGCATGTATGATTAGATACACAAATCAATTTGTATAGATTTTTTAACTTGTATAGATTTTTTAACTTGTATAGATTTTTTAACTTGTATAGATACACAAATCAATTTGTATATTTGAACTATTTGTATACACAAATCTATTTGTATATTTGAACTATTTGTTTACACAAATCTATTTGTATGTTTGTGGGCATGTATGATTTATTTGATTTTCTAACTTGTATAGATTTTCTAACTTACAAATAAGTCGTCTGGAAGGTTTTCCAGCTGGACGACTTACAAATAAGTCGTCTGGAAGGTTTTCCAGCTGGACGACTTACAAATAAGTCGTCTGGAAGGTTTTCCAGCTGGACGACTTACAAATAAGTCGTCTGGAAGGTTTTCCAGCTGGACGACTTACAAATAAGTCGTCTGGAAGGTTTTCCAGCTGGACGACTTACAAATAAGTCGTCTGGAAGGTTTTACAGCTGGACGACTTAAAAAATACACTTGAAGGGATAGTAGAAGGTAGTCTAAACACTGGACGACTTAAATACACTGGACGACTTAAATACACTGGACGACTTCGTAAAAGGTCGTCTAAAAAAATACACTTGAAGGGATAGTAGAAGGTAGTCTAATACACTGGACGACTTCGTAGAAGGTAGACGAAACACTGGACGACTTAGAAATTAGTCGTCTGGACGGGTAATCAAGACTGGACGACTTATATTTTAGGTCGTCTGGACAACTAGTCAACTGGTTGTGTACATTGTGGTTTCGTATGGCCAGTTTCCTTGCAGTTTGAGCATCTCCGTGCCCTGTGTTTCTTCCTGGGTTTGTGTCCCCTCATCCTAGATAGCTCCAACCAAGATTGCCATCTTGATTTCTTCTGTCTCCCCGGACCACGCTTTACGTTTGGAGGAAAGCATTCTCGTTCCTCAATATGTTGTGACACGATAGGATATATATTCTCTGAGTATCCTGCATACAGATGATTCTTTGAGTAAAGTGGACATACAAGTGTGTCGATATGCACACCAGCATGTGTTCCAGCTGCTATAGCATGAGAGCAAGGTATTTTCTCCACTCCATAGACACCACAACCACACTTTACATGTTCCAAATCAACCGCACAGTCCATTTTGCCACCTTTGACAAAGAAACGCCATCCATCAATTGGTTCGACCGTCATCGTATCCGCTATCTCTGATCGAACAGCAAGCAAGTATTCAACACCCCGGCTATGTACAGTTGGGAGACTCAAAGCATCTTGTCTCCTTTTCCAATACCATTTTCCTAACTTCTGCCTTATGAACTCCAGCAGGAACGGAATCGGAAATCCTCTTGCTCGCTTCAGTGCGGAATTAATAGATTCAGCGATGTTGCTTGTTTTTATGTTGAACCTGTTCCCTTACAATAAACCCTTGACCATAGCTTGGCGTCGGCCTTCTCCAAATACGTTGCAAGTTCCGGGTTTGCACTCCGTATCTCAGCCATGTACCGGTTAAAATCGTGAACCGTGTGCGCATAAGCAGCCCCTTTCACCAAGTACATGAGATGTTTCCCTTTAAACTTTTTGACAATGTTATCTTGAAGGTGATAATAACATATTCCTCGGGTTGCCCAAGGAAACACCTTCTCACACGCACTTTTAATGGCCGCGTGCCGGTCAGAGACTATCACCAGAGGCTTGTCATGAGATATACAACTAGCCAATTTTGTGAAAAACCATTCCCAAGAAGGTTCATCTTCAGCATCCACGATCCCAAAAGCCAATGGGAATATCTGAAAATTGCCATCTTGTGCGGCTGCAACTAACATAACACCTCCATACTTTCCACTTAGGTGAGTTCCATCCACCACAATGACCCTTCTCTGATACTTAAAACCTTTGATAGAAGCTCCAAAAGAGAGAAATAGATACTTAAATCTTTTCTCAGAATCAAGTTCTATAGCCGTGATAGAATCAGGATTTGCAATGGAGATTTGCTCGAGATATGAAGGCAGACGCGAATACCCTTCTTCTGCTGATCCTCTCACCAATTTCTGTGCATATAACAGTGCTCTGTATGAAGTGGTGTAATCAAGCGTCATGCCAAACATGTTCTTCATTGCATCAGTGATATGCTGTGGAGTTATCCCATCAATGATCCCAACACGATCAATGAAAAGACTACCAACATACTTTGGAGTACAGTGTCTCCGCTGAGCGATTCGGTCTCCAATTGAGCATAAATGTTTTTCCACATACTTTGTTACCCAAAACGTGTTTGACCCATGTTTCACACTCGCTCTGATCTTCCATCCACAACCGCTAACCCGACATATTGCCACAAGGAGAGTTTTTGTTGATTTGTATATTCTGAAAGAAAACCTACCCCTCACTGCTGTCAACCGCAGCTCTGAAAGCAGTGCATCCTTGCTAACAAAACTCTGGTTGACATAGATGCTGGTACAATCCGATTTTCCTCCTTCAATAGCATTTGTCTTAGCATATGTCTTTTCAATTTCTTCAAAACAAATATTATCATCATCTTCCTCGTCCTCATCTAGAACCTTTCCATAAAGACTGTAATCCCCACCATTCTGATCCGTTTCACCAACAATAGTGTTATCAGCATCCTCCTCCCCATTTTCCTCCTCCCCATTTTCCTCCTCCCCATCTTGATTTTCATCTTCAACAGACTCATTATCACCAACATCTTCAAAACATTCATCAGCCTCATCATTATCACCAACTTCTTCCCATTCACCAGCTTCATCATTATCACCAACATCTTCTTCCCATTCACCAGCTTCATTTATCACCAGCTTCTTCTCTTTTCTCTGAAACCGTTTCCACCTTGCTGCGGCTTGATACACAAAGACATACTCTATGCGTTTTGAGTATCTCGAGCAAGTTTCGAACTTGTCTATCACTTGTAACATGAATGGGAGGACTGCTTGGAGTCATCATCATTTCTGCTGGTAATGAGTAGCTAATCTCCACAGTCACTGATCTCATGTCCAGGTTATAATCTTCTTGAGCCATTGCAACAAGTTCAGCATGTGTTGAATCTTCATTCAATAAAAACAATCTTGCTCCTTTGAGATCATCAACCACAAAATCCCAACGGAAATCTCTCAACAACCATTCTCCATACACTGCATGTAACTTAAAAATCATCTGCAAATATTCAAAATAAAACACATTAGTAAACATAGAGAAAATGAAGAAGTTCAACAAACATTATCGCAGACGACTTAGATTTAAGTCGTCCAGAAGACTTAAAGGTAAGTCGTCTAAAGAGGTCACTTTTGCAATTGAAAATTAAAAGGACGACTTAATTCTAAGTCGTCCGGCTTTGTTTGTTAAAAAAAAAAATTCAGACGACTTATATATAAGTCGTCTACGAAAAACGGGCTAGTTTTGCATTTGACCGAATCGTGTCAGATCTTTGACTATTTCTGGACGACTTATAAATCAGTCGTCTCTGGAAAGTAAAAATTTCAATATTTTATTCAAACTAGACGACTTACACGTAAGTCGTCCCAGGTTAGTTTTGTAATTGAAAAATAAAACTTGAAATTTAACTTTCTCCAGACGACTTAACTAAAAGTCGTCCAGCTAGACGACTTAATTTAAGGTCGTCCGGGATAAGCAAGGTTTGGACGACTTAATTGGGAAAAATTCTGGACGACTTTGCTTTCCCCGGACGACTTTAAATTAAGTCTTCTGACGGGACGACTTTATATTATGTCGTCTGGTAAAAATTAAATTATGAAGTTTTATTTTTCAACTACAAAACTAACCTAAGACGACTTACACGTAAGTCGTCTAGTTTAATAAAATATTGAAATTTTAACTTTCCGAGAGACGACTGAATTATAAGTCGTCCAGAAATAGTCAAAGATCTGACACGATTCGGTCAAATGCAAAACTAGCCTGTTTCTCGTAGACGACTTATATATAAGTCGTCTGGACTGTTTTTTTCACCAAACAAAGCTGGACGACTTAGTTTAAGTCGTCCGTTTTGACCAGAAACTCATCAGTAAGTCTTCTACATACAGATGACTTACTTGTA
Organism: Raphanus sativus; assembly: GCF_000801105.2. Taxonomy (NCBI): domain Eukaryota; kingdom Viridiplantae; phylum Streptophyta; class Magnoliopsida; order Brassicales; family Brassicaceae; genus Raphanus; species Raphanus sativus. Next base: position 28,338,538 of record NC_079514.1, on the reverse strand, counting down.
AGTCTTCTACGCGAAACAGATTTGAAAAAAATTCAAATTCGTACCTTCAACTAGGTGAGATGACTTTGTTTGCACACAGGGTCTTCTCCAACCACCCAGAACCTCAAACGAAAGCAACCGTAAGTCAAAACGAAAGAAATATGGCTCCAAACAATTTTGAATCAAAGCTTCAGTTTTTTGGATGAATATGGAGAGAAAGTGAAAGAAATGTTGTTTTTAGTTCATAACAATTGAAACAGAGAGAGTGTAAAGAGATTTACGTGCATTAAAGGGCATTAAAAGCTCCAAACAGTTCGTACAAGGTTGTTCCCACTATTCATGGCAGTGGCAATATTGTAAATACTTGAAGAAATGAGGTTGAGAGTTTAAAGAAGCCATTTTCGAAAAAAAAAAAAAAAGGGTTATTGGCATTTTCGTAGATAAAATGCAGATGTGGGGTTAAAAACTCAAAAAAAAATGAGTCAAAAGAAAAGGTTAGTTTTCTGTTTGAATTCAAGTTTTGAGTCACTTTTG